>NW_009927903.1:0-38062 GCF_000696875.1 Nestor notabilis | reverse complement strand
CTGAAGGGGGCCTACAAGGGAGCCGGAGAGGGACTCTTCATCAGGGACAGTAGTGATAGGGCATGGGTTAATGGGTTCAGACTTAAACAGGGGAGATTTAGGTTAGATATAAGGAAGTTCTTCCCTCTGAAGGTGTTGGGACACTGGCTCAGGTTGCCCAGAGAAGCTGTGGCTGCCCCATCCCTGGCAGTGTTCAAGGCCAGGCTGGACGGGGCTCAAACCAACCTGGTCTAGTGGAAGGTGTCCCTGCTCATTGCAGGGCGCTGGAACTGGGTGAGCATTAAGGTCCTTTCCAATCTAACCATTCAATGTTTCTATTTCTTTGCTGGGTGTATCTGTAACGAGTCAGAGTTCATTTATTACAGAAACTCATAAATATACAGAAGCAGAAATCATGAAGTTAATATTCTCTGTTCCTTAAAAGAGGAATATCCTTAAATTATAAAAAAGTATAAAGAAGTTTTGCTATTAGGAATAATTTTTTAAAGCTCTCAGTCTCTTATTCTAGGAGAATAAGAACTATCACCTGGAAGGGGGACTGAGCAATCTAAAACAACCTTTGGCTGTTCAACATTTTGTAAGTTTGCAGGAGCTGATATAAACCTTGTTAAGGCAGCTTCTGGTTTTGTGCTATAGTAGAAGAAAGAGGAACAATTTACACTGTTTTCCCCCATATCTTTTGTGTTAAGCATCCTCCAGAAGTGGCTTGCAGTGAATTACATGTTGTTGGATCTTGCACAATGAAAAACGGGGGGAGGGAGACAAGTGGGGGAGGGAAGTAAGCTTATAAGAAAAAGCATTTATTTGGTTGTGTAGTTAGCTGCAGTACCAGATATAAACGTTTGAGAGACTAGTAACCTTCAAAAAAGAATTAAAATCAAGCAGGAGGGACTGGAAGCAGCTGTGTGTGTAACGTAGCAGTTCACACAGCTCTGCAGCTATCAGAAGAGCTCTGTATATACTTGGTTAAAATTTTGGTTAATCTTCATTGCAACCGTCTACTATAACGCTCCTTATTCTTTCCTGCCACACCATCAATAAGGAGGGAAGGGAGCCTCCAAGCACTGTTGTAGTGTGCATCTTGGTAGACTTTTACAGTTCCTGATGAAAAGACAAGCTTTTACAGCTATAGAGTGAATGAGAAGCTGAGCTGTTTCTCAAAGCACAGCCTATGTTTAATGGCATTTTTCAGTACAGCACTGTTATTGAAATTTGTGTGGGTGATGTCAGTTTGATAGGCTCAGCACTTTTAGGGGACATTGACAGAAACTAAATTGGAAAAATGCAACAAATGTTAGGTTTTAGCAGAATATCGACTTAATATAGATTGAACAGGGGAGAAAAATATTGCGTGGTGTGCAACTTCAACTTCACATTGTCTCATTAAAGACTCTGCAATGGATAACACTGTCTGCCTGTTTTGCCCTCAGCTGTAGACCTAGCAGATCATTCATGTAAGGAGTAATAATATACCACTCCATGGCACTTCGCTAGAACTGCCACGAGGTATTTGGAAAATCTGGTTTTATTACTTACAAAAATCTACACTCCATTTATTTCTGTATAACTGTTTTTTTTTGCTCCCTCCCCACTTTCTTTTTCCTGGCCCCACATCTATTTCTGATTCGTTTGTTTGACCTAGATTTCTTTCTTATATACAGCAGTTATTCTTGTATCCCTTGAAACCCTGTTGTCCCCAAACCTGAGTATGTAATTAGATGCATTTGCCTTTTTCCCCCTTTTAATGGCGTACCTGAGGAAAATGAGTCAGAAGAAATATTAGTTTCTATCAATGAGAAAATTGTGCCTGCTCTCTGGATTAAATTGATTAACTGAAAAATTGAAAACTGGGCCAATCAACTTAGATTTTTCACCAGAAAAAAGCACTAAATCTCACAATGTAAGCACAACGTTCATTTTTTATTTTCAATCTTTACACATTTTTATATTATTAAATGTATCTGGTTAAGAAATTTATAGGCCATGGCTTGAGAGAACATTATTTCCTTCACCAGTGTGAATCCAAAGCAATTTAATCTGATATTAGCCAAAATCTCTCTTAACTGAATAATAAAAATGTGGCTTTGCCATGCTGAGGCTCAGCCACCAATAAAGACAGCAGAGTTCTGCTTGGATGCCACGACTGCAGATGGTAAAGAACTTACCAAAGAGCAACTAGTTGGTGGTTAGTTTGTTGTGGAGCTTTTCTTGTTTTGTTCCTCCTGGTCCCCCAACAAATTGCTTCATATGATCTTATTTTTTACTTGCCAGAGAATAAAATAGATGGTATTTGTCAGCTGTGCAAAGAGTAAGCCTTTGATAGCAGGTACTTCGTTATGTTTTTGTGGACTGCAGCCCACAATTGTCCCTGACTATGACTGTGTAATACTGATATTTAGTGCTTTCCATTTTCTAAATGATAATTCTACACAACCCATTATTTACATTCAGCATGTGCCAAAAGCTTTTTTTTTTTCTTTTTAAAACTCTTATATGAGTTTCTGCAATAGCCTCTGGAATGCTGAGTTTTGCACCCTCAGTGTGAGAGAAGCTGTTTGTCTGCTTTTAGAAAGCGTATAGGATTGACCCTTCATGACCAAAATATGGTATGAATATTAAATTCCACAAAACCCAGTGCGAAGAATATTATTAATATCTCTCCAGCTTGTATTCTTTTCATGATTGCACACAAGCGCTGGATGTGATTTTCCTGTCTTGAAACAAACAGAACAGTAAGTCTATCTGGTCTGCCAAGAAAAGATGCAATATCCAGAGAGTTCTTTGTACTGTCAAATGAAATGAGGCTATTTTGACTATTGTTTAGGATATACAACATATGGCATGCTGCTGATTTTTGCTTGTGAAGGATCATATTGGATTCACATATCCAATGATATAATTCTAACTGCATCCTACAAAACACTGAAATGGTAACTCAGCATGTTCTCTGAACAGTGTCAGAACCATAAAAAAGTTAGTTGGCTCTGTTCCAGCACTTCCCTTCTTTTATTTTGACTAATCACAGATGCCTCCAAGGACAACAAAAATACATGTGGAACGGATTGGTTTTTCCTTTTTTAGGAAGTCAAGTGTTTTGTGAGGTAGTTCTGTGTTTTTTCTTTCTGCCCCCTGCAACAGCTATTGACTGTGGTTTCTTCTGACCATAACTAACCTTCAACCTGAAACCCCATCCGGGACAGCAGTGCTCATAATCTGAGTACTCCCTGAGCTGGGAGACAGCTAATTTCATGTTGACCAGGCTGTCTTTTTGGGGATGATTTAAGATGATTAAAGCTTGGTGTGAAGTGTGGTTTCATGGTTAGTAAATTTCAGGCTGTGTTGTATCCTTTCTTCCCCTTGTACCTGTGGACCTCTACATCTCCTTTCTGTTGGCATCACTAACTATCCAGAGAGCTTGTTTGGGCCTCTGCTGCAGCTGGGAAGAAACTGTTTCATAGGATTCATTTTCAGTGGGTTGGGAAACTGAGCTAATTGCCTGCTCATTTTCTTTAAGCTCAAGAAAACAAACAAAAAAGACTATTAGCTAAGATGCGGTGGTTATTTCGTTAGATTATGGGCACTAGATTAATATACACCTTTTGACTTTTGGGTTGATCCAAGTCCCGTAGCTCTGAAATGCATGGCACTGTGGTCTGAAATTGCCCAGCATGTTCAAACCCTGGTTTGGATAATGCACACTTACAAAACAGATTAATCAATTTATGTGGCTTTTTAGGTTTGGTTTGGGTTTTTTCCTGTATGCTGTTTTAGGGTACCAGGTACTACATGGGAACACATCACCTGTGCTCTGGTGTTAATGATTACAAACAATAAGTCACCTCTGTGATCCAGTACATGTACTGTCATCCTGCCCATCTCTTTACTTGTCATTTTGCATAAATTTAATAATCCTACTAAAGTATTTTCCTGCAGTCTAATTTTCTGGTAACTTTCAATTTTTATAGGCTAAAAAATACCTCAGGGAAACAGCTTGTTGATTGGGTTGGGTTTGCTTGGATTCTTTTTTCTTTTTTTTTTTTTTTAAAGAGTTATTTTTATAACCCCTACAGTTTCTTCTCTTCTTCAGTGCTTGCTTTTTCAAAAAGAATAGCAAATCTACTGAATCTGAGACCTGATATACCTGTTTTGCTCATAACTCTTAGCTGCTATTTCCTTAGGAATTTCCTTATTATACATATGGTGTGTAAGAACAAGATGCCCTTTCTGTTTTCCTTTTCATTCCTTGCTTTCCAAAGGTTGCATGTTCCTAAAATTTTAACGTAAAAACTTTTTTTGTTTTGTTTTAAACCTGTCTTATTCTCAGATGATCCTTAATTCCATTTTATTCAATCATTAAATTATAAGGTGCCACCTTGTTATTTCTGTCATTTCTTCGCTGATCCACAAAAGCACAACCTGAAAGGGAACTTTCAAGTCTTCTAAAAATACTCCTTCCTGGGATCTGTTGCTACAGCTTGTGTCTGACATCAACTGCTGCTGTTATTCGTTTGCTCTGTTTCAAAGTGATTGTGGGAGCAGAACCCATTTTGGCTGGGCATTGTCTGGGGGTACATACAACGCAGCCCTGCAGTGTGCAAGGCTTGGGCAAAGTCCAACCTACGTCTGCACAAGGGCTGATCTCTGAATGAGTACTTAGAGTGGAAATAAATGACATCCTTGTAACCCCACTACTATTTTGTTGAGTAACATTGTTTCCCACCCTAAATCATATGGACTTGGGTAGGTTAATGATATTCTAAGGGAGAACAGACATTTTCACCCACATGAAACTTTTTTAAAGCATGTTATCAAAAAAACAAACAAACAAAGAAGCATGATGATTTTTGCAGAAGCTTTCTTAAAAACAGTTCCAAGCAGTGAGAATGTCCAACTTTAAAACATTATGCTGGAAGTCTGTGGGGAAAGTGATGAGATTTGTAATAGGACTTTAAGCCCATGCTGCAGTATCAGGAGTCTGTAACTTCAGCTGGCTCATGTGAATTATCTAATGCAGACTAAGCTGGCAATGAGCATGAGGCAATCTGGATAGTTAATTGTCTCTGCAACTCAGCCCATGGGAAGACTACGGATGAAATAAAGAAGGTATCCCAAGTTAAAACACAGGCCGTGCTGTGCTTGCTGCTTTTAATTTAGGTTGATTGACATAATTAAAGGAGAATATTTGTTTGTTGTTTGGTTGTTTTTTTTCCTGGTAGGTAGTCCATAGTGTGGTCTCCATATATATTGCCAAAATATTTTTTAAATCATTAAAATAAGTGAGATATATAGAAATTAATCTGAATTAAGGAAAATTCAATGAATCAGTCAAAATGCTACTGACAAATATATCTCTCGAATACGAGGGTTGGTGACAAAGCAGACTGACTGTAATGTGTTGTTTTCAGATAATCTGCACATCTGTAATCTGTGTCTTTAATTTTGAAGCTGTACGGCTATTGTGTCTTAAGAGTTAAGGAAGAAACGAAAGCTTGTTTAGTGGTGACAACTATGACTTGGCTAATAACTCAGGCTATAAAGGCAAGGTCAGTCTGAAAAATAATGCTGATGTCTGTACATTTATGATGATAGTCTTTTGCACATAAAGCCTTGGAAGCTTGATGATAATACATAAAATGCATAGCCACTTAGTGCATTTTGAGGAACTTCCTATACTTAGTCACCTTTAGACAGTATAAAAATTAGTGGTAGACTTTTCTTGTTTATGCTAAACCAAGACAATTTGCAGAATTGTTTAATGGATCTTTACTCTTACAGCTATAAAACAGCCATTGTAAATCTCTATTTTCTCCTTTTTTTTTCCCTTGTTTCTGATGATTCCCTTTGGTTTTGATGTTATCTACTTAAAAACAAATCTGATACTTGATCTGTCCTTCAGTGGCTCTGGTGAGAGGTCTAGGGACTATCCTTTTGTGATAAACACTGCCAGAGAGGATCCCTTAATTTCTCAATCATTTTACTAATAAGGTGAATATAAGCAGCTTTAACATTTCCCAGACCAAATGCAAGTCTGAGAATGTATGGATTGTGAAAACAAACACTCGCACAGAAATTAAAGGACTAAATTAACAGAACTGATGAGGAGACGCCCTGTGGGAGCTGAGTTGCTGACCTCGCTCTGGCCCCACTGGGTCTGGGCAGTGGAGGGAGAAGCAGCCTTGCAGAAGGGGAGGGGAAGAAGAGGGAAAGCTGCAGCTCAGGCAAGGACTGCAGCAGGAGCTCTCACTGCTATACCAACTTTAAGCTGATGTTCATCCTGTCTGTGTGTCTTTAAGTATATTGTCTCCTCCCACCTCTTACTCAAGATCCTTCATTTACTGGCAAGTAAGAGCATTATTTGTTTACATATTTCATAGATAAGTGTATATACATGTAGATAATTATGTTTATACACAAATATACTATACAAAATTCATAATGATATGTAATATAGGAAATCTATGTCTATATATAAATATATATGTATACATACATATTTTTAGAAGATAATTCTGGCCTCCTTTTAGCAAGCTAAGCAAAACAAATGTGTCTGTCCAATATTTATTGCTGGGAATAATGACCTAAATTATTTTCCTGTTAGAGTTCAGATATCTTCATTATTATACAGTTTCCACAGAGCAACTCTAAAGAATTTTTTGTATAATTGGTACTTACTTCTCAAAGGGGTCATTATCTGTGTTGTAATTACTGTATGCATGCTGCTTTTAGATAGCAAGAGAACTAAAGCGGTTAAAAAGCTAAGGATAAGTTAAAAAAAACAAAACCCAAAACCCAAAACTTCACTAATTCATCCCTTATTTCATAAGGTTCCTAATTCAAGTTCTCTTATTTATGAATTGTGACTCATAACTTGTGCACTTCTGAGCAAACTTGCTAGCTAACCCACAGTGAGAGCGCTCATCCTCTATCACAGGCAGGTGTCCCCTGTATCACACCAGGAAGCATGAAAGCCTCAGCAGTTCAGTTGCTGTTGGATCTGCTTCAAAAGGTTTTTGGGTAAACTTACATGTTTACACCTTCCAGCTTGGAAGTTTAGTCTATACCATTTCCATGGCCTAGTGGATTCTGAAGGAATCCTCTTCTTGCAGATAACCTGCCGTCCTTGCACTTCCGTCATTGTGCAAGGGTGATGGCTGGAGGGGACAGCAAGCTGCAGGTGATGCTGCTTGAATAATGACCATTAGCCCTTTCTGGCCGTTGTGTCATGCCTACATGTTGCCACTTTGACCTAATGGTGCTGATCCCAGCATACATCAGGCTTTGGTACGAGCTGTGTGTTAGCCAAATACTGACCAGGAGTTGACTGAACAGTTACAGTTTGGCCTTTCACATTCTTGTTCTGAAATTAGCATGCAGGTTACTATATTATATCTAAGGGGTTTTCTTTAAGCCTAAAAACTTGTATTGTTCAAGTAGATTTTGGAAACGCTGAGGCTCACTTAAAAGTAATTACCTGATGAAGCAAATGTAACTTTGACATTTGATACTGTATAGTTTTGTAACCTATTGAAGAATTTACCCTTTACCTATTCCATAATAACATTAGGCAGAATGTCGTGCCAACAGATCTAATTAAGAGGAGAGCTGGTTTATGCTGTGACATTAGAGGGAAAAAACAGTGCTGGAGTATATGGTAATTAAGGTGTTGATAGCTTTTCCTAAACAAATTTGGGTCTGTGGTGAACTTTGAATATAGTCCAGCCATCTTCTTTGACAGAACTTTAAATATACACCTGTGGCATGATGGCATTCAGCTCAAGATGTGACAGTGTAGAAAATATTGACTCTGCCTGTATTAATGCTGTACTGAAATCTACTTTGCACAAGTACTGTTTGAAATTAGTTCAGTTTGCTACCCCACTGTAACATATGACATTTTTCTAATTAGGGCAATGTTTAATTTACTGTCTCATGGCTTTTTGAATAAATATAAATTGTCATACTAAAGTGACAGGTGTAAAACCCTGGGTAGCTGTGTTAGAGAGGTTAATTTGCTCTTAATCAAATCAGTTCTGCTTCACTTTCTCATGGGGAGTGAGAGATAATAGGCCTGTTTAACTGGAGATTAGGCAGCCTTTTTTGTGGAATTCCCAGAGGGTTCACCTGAGACTTACTGTGTGGTATTCTCTATAAAGATATTTGAATACATCAACATTTAAAGATGTGCTACATCTAATCACAGGGGTATTTCATTGCCTCTGTTTGGTTCAGCCACACTGGAAGGGGACCTAAGACTAGAAGAACTGCAGGAATGTGATCTTGTGGGGAGCTGTAATATACCACCCAAGAAGGGATCTATCCCTTTCCCAGGTCTGGAAAAGACAGAGGGATAGATTTATTTTTTTTTCTTCTTCTACTTCTTATCAAGCTGAAAAGGGAGAAAAGGTCTTCACCTCATCATTATGTTCTGCAGTAAGAAAGGTGGTAATATGCACTGTTCTGAGAACTGATAAAAGAGGTAAGAAACATAAATGAAGGCACCTGCCAATTTATAGGAAGTGAAAGCAATGTAGGACTCCATCGAGGAAACATGTAAGCATAAATAAGAAATTTGATTTGTAGGATCAGTAGGTGGAGGCTTTGTGCTGGAAGGCCAATTGCTGCAGCTGTTGAAGGGATTTGATGAGAAGGGGCAGTCCCTGGTAAGACAGCATGAGCATCCTGCCATGAGGGGTGCAGTAAGAGAGCTGTATAATGTGAAAAACACTCAACAAGCAAACTTGGAGGGAAAGAAGAACAGGAAATTTTGTGTGCTAAGAGCAATTCCATGTGTCGAAGAATATCTGAGGCTATGGATGAAAGCAATGGAAATTTTGTTTGCCTGCTATATCTGGGATAAGAGTTTGGCATGGAATTCAGGGACAAATGGTATCTGA
This sequence comes from Nestor notabilis, assembly GCF_000696875.1. Taxonomy (NCBI): domain Eukaryota; kingdom Metazoa; phylum Chordata; class Aves; order Psittaciformes; family Psittacidae; genus Nestor; species Nestor notabilis. The sequence continues at coordinate 29,168 of NW_009927903.1, read as the reverse complement.
CTTTCATCTTCTTCAGTGTAAATAACTTCTTTACTTACAAAATGGAACTACTTTAGACTAGTCTATGTTTTAGACTACTTTGAAGTTGTAACATTTCCTTGTACCTTTGTTTTTATGCAGTCCCATTTTGTCTTATGCTAGCAGTATGAAAAACAAAATCACCTTCCCTGCATGGGAACCTGTATGCAGCGGAGAAGACACAAGCACAGACCTTGACAACTCCTTGTGCCTGGCAAGTGCAGCATGTGATGTTGTCACTGATTCCTCATGTACAGTGTGAAGGGATGCAAAGTGAGGAAAAGTCTTTATGTTCATTCTGCCTCAATGCCAGGGAAAGCACCCCTAAGTAATGTTAACTTCAGCAGGCTGTAAAGGTAGGTGTGTGACAGATTTGGGTCTGGAATTGCTACACTGGGAAAGAAAGGTTTGTCTTGACCAAATTAGTACATCATGGAGGAAAAGGTGATACACTACACACAGAGTTCCAAGCAAATTCCTCCCTAAGTGATCACACATGAAGAGAAACCATCTTCTCTTGAATAATTTAGGAGATAGGAAGTAAATTTTTCGTAGTCTCTGGCCATAGATGAGTGAATGCTGCAGTATATTAGGACTGATTTTTGTTTCTCGGTGTCTTTTATTCCTGACATATGACTAAATTTTTTATTTATTTGAATGAGCTTTGTGTAAGCCAAATACTCGCAGAAATGTATCTTTTTTACTTTTTTACATAACCTATATTGTATGTAAAACAAGCAAATCCTCTGACATGTTTAGAGTCCTATATTCTGGATGTGCTGGGCAAAATAAGAAGGATAGATACTATCGCTCTTCTATTATTTATGGACTATAAAGTCTTTACTGTGGCATTGACAAAGGGTTTATAGTCAGTACACAAGCTGGTTATACCATAAATTGTAATGTTATATGATAAACTGGAAGTTTATAGCAGTAGTAGATATCAAAGAAAAAAAATGAATTTTGGTTTGAAATGATCTATCATGGGAAGGGGTTGCTACACGTTTAAATATTCAACCATTTTTGTCTTCATTTATTTTGAAGTTACTGATAATTCATGTGCTATAGAACAAGGATTTATAGGTTTATTTAGACACTGCTGTGGGGAGAGGTAGGAATAGACCCTTTAAACTCAAGAACAACACATTCTGGTGTGGTAGCCGTGAAGCACAGATGCAATTAAATTGATTCAAGTCTTCGGTTTCCAGCTCTAGAGATGGCAAACAGACCTGTTGCTAAATATTTGGTCTGTTGCTACAGGGCTCCCAACAATGCAATAAAATAGTTGGATTACTATTTCTAGGAATGTAAATGGAAACCACTTACAGCAAAAATGTCTTAAACATAATTTAATTGCTTTGAGTTTACATAAAAACTAAAAGCAGTAAAATGTCAACAAATGCTAATTCCCCTTCCTTTGTGAGTTTCATTCCCTCCTTTAGCTAATGATTCTGTAAACAAAAACCAAAATATTCTTGTGTTTACTTACAACACTTCTAATTTAATTTAAAAGTATCTCGTTGTAATTTTCCCTATTGTATGGTATTACTATGTGTTAAATTCTTATTCTTTATTTAAATTCATAATTTCTCATGGTTCTTTTCTCCTTTCAAAGCATTTTTGGTGTGTAAGTGCACTACAGATTGAGTGACACTACAAACTTAACTAATAATTTTCAGGTAAAAGTAATTGTTTTTCAAGCTTTTAGAACTGACTTGAAATATGAAGTGTACCATAGGAATTGTCAAGCTTTGAAAAATGTTCTGCTGTCTTAATTTGTAATATGTTCAATGCTTAGGTACAATAAGGGTTTGGGAAGCTTACGATTAGACACAAAACTAGAGGAAAAACCCCTTTTCTGTAAATGACTATCAATGGTCTGTTATTGGTGGTTACTTGCGTGGTTACTTGTAAGACTTAGATTTACCAAATTAAACATCCACAGCTGCAATGCCTCCAAACCAGGCCCTGAACCTCCACAATCCATCTCTGCTTGTTTTAATGTCACCTGGAGCATAGTTCAGCTTGAGGGGATTAGGGACAGTTAGTGGTGACTCCTATCGTGTTTTCACTGCTGTCTCAGTTACTACAAATAAGCCCTTTCACTCTGCTTTGAATTTCTTCTGCGGGTCCTCATTCCCCTCTGTAGCTGACATATTCTTCAGAGATGAGAGTATATATGTTATGAAGGGAGAGAGGCTTTAAAACCTCTTCAACAGTCAGCAGAAAGGCATGACAAATTATGTTCGGGGAGCAAAATATGAGCAATATTTCAGTCTCTCCCTGTTGCCAGGGGCCCAGGTAATGTCTGAGCGTATGCAGTTATGGCTTGCTTCCAAGCTCTGTTCCAGTGTGACTAGATAATGAATATGTATAAAAGGGGAAATTGGGTGGGATGGTGAGGTGGTTTGTTGGTCCTTTTCTTTTTTGTTTTGTTTTGGTTTGGGTTTTGATGGTGTGGTTGTTTGTTTATTTGTTTTTTGGGGGGCTTTTTCTTCCTAAAGAAATATTTTTGTTTCTTGGGGGGGGGGGAATGTAACTGCTGTTTTCCCTTGAAGTGCAATTCTTGCACTGTGTACATTGTTAAAGCACAATGCTAAGGATGAAAAAAATCTATTTCCCCAAGCCATTTCTTGAGTTGTTTTTCATGCAACGTAACGGTTTCCAATTGTACCATGTAGGAGTTAAGTAGTCTTGTTTGTTTTAGTTATGCCAGAGGAATTCTTTGATTAAAAAAAAACAAAACAAAACAAAACCCACAAACCACCAAAAAAACACCAAAACATTTTGGGGTTAGACTCTCTGCTCTTTTTCAGCCTTCTGTGATCTTTGACACCCTTGCAAAGTGACTGAAAAATTTGGATTGGCAGCATTTCCCCATTTGCAGTTCTGAAAGCAAACACATATCCTAAGACCCTGTCTGATTTTTGACATCTGCTTCCTCTGTGTCACTGCTGTTTTGAATATGAAATAGTTCCTCAGGAATTTCAAATAGTAGAGCTTTATGGGTGCTTTGGCCACTGTTCCACCCCATAAACCCTAATAAAGTTGACATTAGTGTCTACAGGATAGGTTCTTTCAAGATGGGCATGTATTTTAGCCTTTATGGTTGCCACTACCACTGCAAATCAGCATTGAATATTCACACAGGGACAAATTTATCATGTAGCCAGAATAATTGCAGTGAATTGTAGGCAGCTTTACATGGAGGAGGATAACAATGGGAGAACAGTTCTGCAGCACAGATCTGCTCTTCCCTAGCTGGATAAAAAGGCTGATATATCAGAGACTTTCTATGATCCTAATCAAGCTTTGTCCCTAACTTTCCTCAAGACCCAGAGAACTCTAATGAGCCTTAATAGCTCTGAGCAGCCTCACCTGGCCCTCTTCCCATGGCCCAGAAACCCTATTTAAGCTCAGGCCAGCCCGAGACAGTTTGCTCCCTCCTGGCCTCTGCTGAATGCTGGGCTGGTGCCTGGCCCTGCTGTATTACCCTTGCTCAGGTATGGCAAGACTGTGGCCAGTGGTGTGGGGTTAGCTTGTGGGAGCACTCCCACTCCTGCTCACCTTGCAGTGGGCATTCCCAGAAGAGCTAGATTTAAGCTGCAGAAGAATTGCATAGCTCTTGTGTAGCTTCCTAAATTTGTCTTTCTCTCATGTTTACTGTGATCAGTAATGTAGGTTTCAAGTATCTTAATAGGGTACTCTGGTTTTGCTGTTTTTAGTGAAGTTGCTACCTGCTTTGTCTATGAAGTTGCATAATTTATCTGCAGCTTAAAACCGCTCCCTGCGTACAGCACAATGAATGACATTTTAAGTTTCCCAGAATAAAGGGGGGACGGAAGGGAGACAGGGACATGTTCTCATGCCAGTGGCTTTTGTTTATGCCTGCAGATTAAGTGACTGAATGGTTAAATTACTATTGTGCTCTTATATGAAGTCATCATTGAGTTATATGAAATTCTTTAAAGTTGTTCCTACCTCATAAAACCTATAATGAATACTCATTGGACCATGTATATTTTTTGAGGATTCATGAGCTGTTAATGATGCATTCAATCATGAATATGATATATACCATTTTAATATGAAACAGTTCTTTGAGTGGTAATTGTTCCTTTTTAATTTCCTGAGTGGAGTACACTCTTGTAAGCACTATACCTGTATTAATCTATCACTATCTAGAGTGAATAACTAAAAATGCAGTTAAGTTTTCAGTTACACTGATAAGCACTATTGTAGTTGTCAGTGAATCCAAGCTATGAAATTTCAATTTGAATTCCGTGCACCTATGCTCTCCCTTGCTGCTGGAAGAAGCTTATTTCAGTTGGTGCAAGGAACAATCTCATTACAGGCCTGTAAAAAAGGGTGCATAGCTTGTGTCTCTGATGCAACCTTGATAGTCTTTCTGCTCTGGAGGTAGAGTTCCCATGGGGAGGTGGGATATTTCTGGATGCCTGTGTAGAGTAAGCTGTCACTCTAGCCAGGCACACTGCCTAAAGATCTTGAGGGATATGGATATTTCTTCTGTGGAAAAGAACTGCCTATTATGCAAAGTAGGATAACCTGAATCTTTGGTATCTTCCCAGCATATACTTGCTAAAATGCCAGTTCTAATACAGATATTTTTAGCTCTGTACAATGCATTGGTATCTGATAGTTTGCTCAAGCAATTGCACTCATATTTTGTAGACAGCTGGAGGATCCTCTGAGTCTGGACTATTAAAAGCTAGCTCGTGTCTTGTCCTAGCCATGAGTATTTTTCATAATAAATGCAGTAGTTCAACTAAATTAGCTTCTTTTTTGGGAGTGCAAAAAGGCAAAGCTGTATTAAATCTTAAAGTGAGATGGAGAGATGTTGTCGTGTACTCTTACTGTATGTGAAGCTTGTCTTCAGTATGGTGTCTTTGGAAAGAAAAGGTTGATGGCCTGCTTGTACAAGCCTTGAGCCCACACATGACTTTACTCTCTGCAGTGCATCATCCCACAACATGTTGCAGTGACACCTTTCAGCTGTGCATAGCAAGGATAAGCCTTTGCAGCTCCACGGAGGGCACTGCTGAGATAATCTCCTGCTTTTCATACCTCCCTTTCCAAGAGCTGTCTTGACACACTACTTGAGCTGGGATTTTTAACTCTGTGGTTATACTGTCAAAAAGAAATATGGATTGTGATCCATGTCTGAGCTGTTTATATTTTGTTTACAAAATCCTGTATTTTTTTTAGTCAAGTCTAGACCCACCCACACTTACAGTATAAGCAGAACATAGCACTGAAAAGATAACATCATTTTAGGTTGCATTTTAAAAGTAGTGTTTACTAAAGATACGTGCATATAATGCATGCAGTCCCTCTTAAGTCTTCCAGTGGCAATTGTAGCTTATGCAGCTCAAAGCTAATTTTGCAACAAAATCTTCCAAGTATGAGATCTAAAAAAACAAATAATGCTTACAGGCAGAAATTAGTCCTGGCTGTGGAAGGTCCTACATACAACTTAAGCTTTCCATTAACAGCTCAAGTGATCCTCCCGAATTAGAGGTAATTTCACACCAATGCAGTAGTTATACAGTGAGAACAGCCTAACCACTACAAAAGAGGCAAAAGCCTGAGCAACCATTTGGTTTGGATCACTGGAAGAGCACTGTGGCAAGCTTAGGGACTGCAGGACTTTCTAGCAGGTTTGTCAACACGCAGTTCTTGCTCAGACTCTGTGTAAACGAATAAATGACATAATCTTGATGAACTGTAATTGCTCATGGTATGGATAAGGTGGTTATGAGTACAGATATAGGTGGGTTCTGGACTTCTGACTATGTAATGTGATACTGAAGAGATCCAGCATAATCCATAGGAAGGAATGGCAACACTGTGTGAAGCTCTGCACTAGCTCTGAGTAGCAGAATAGGAAAGTTAGTACACCACAGAGGCTAGGTGGTCTCTGGATCTGAAGTCAGCTCACTGAATCAGGTTGCTGAATTCTTTATAGTTCTGCATTATATATCTCATGCTGTTGATCTGCCATCTTGGTTTTATAGTATATTCTTAAAGTTTGTGAGTTACTTCTGAACAAGTGGACTTTTGAGGAATACTTGTAGCACAGATGTGTGATGGTCAGCCTATCACAGTAATCCTTAGTCATATTTGATCTTCAATTATCTTTCTAGCATATTTGGTAAGAAGTAGCTGAAAGCATGAGATTACAGATGTGTATGCTGCTGACATTCTCATAATTGAGACATACTGGCTTGCTTAAAGAAATTTTAGTAAATGTGCTGAAGCTTTCAACTGGCATAACACAAACGCCTTGTGTTTACTTAAAATGTCTGCATTTGCATCTTATGCAACCTACAGTCCTCATGTTTTTGGATTTTTACTTGAAATGTTCCTCTTCATCTATGCGAACCTGCTGCCTGAGGCAGAAAGTAGATTTTGATTCTGTCTGATTTTCCTCATTAGTAGAGGTAAGCATGATTGAAGTCTCTCTCAAGCCAATACCTGAACACCTGTCCAGCCTTAAACATTGATGAATACATCCTCAGTCCTGTGAAGCATGAGGCAGCTAAGCAAGCATAAGGAAGATAACAATCAAGGTCACATTTGCCCCTCAAGTGAGTGTGGAGCAGTGCTGAGGTCAGTGTGCTACTCTGTGTGATGCTGGCTGTCCAGGGCTGTAGGAAAGCATCAGCAGCCCTGGATGCTGTAGCCAAGAACAGGGTTCACATGGCTGCATTATAACAACTGATGTTCAGCCTATTCTCTAAGAAAAAGAGGTTTGTACAATTTTGTTGCTGATCTGCCTGTCTGTGTCTGACAGTCTTTTAACCATGTCTCTAAAAGAAACGTTTTAAAGACAAATGGGAACCCTATGATTTGGGGTAAGCAGCTGGTAGAGGAGACCCAGGGAAAGATTAGCCATGCAAGCTTATTCCTGGCTAGTACCAGCAAAATTGCATGCAAGAGAATTGCTAGAAATGGCTGAATAGCAGGATGCTTTTCAATCAGAAGTCACAATGAGCTTCCAACACATGCCAGTCAGGCTTCATTATTCATGTGTTTTTTCTGTTTCAGTATCTTCAATATCAGGGTGTACAACTTAGAAATCCAGCCCAAAAGCTTGCACCTTGTGGGTTTGGTCTCTTACGCAATAGCTTTCTAGCACTTTGGGATTTCTCAGTCTGTCTTGTCACTTAGATGTAGTAAGCGTTGCACTGTTTGGGTACTTCCCAACTATCGCTCTCCTTCTGTCTTTTCCAACACTGTTGGAAAATGGTTCTATCATTTTATTTAACTTCTTTGTGCTATGTTTTATAGCCTATATGAATGCAGAACTTGCTTATAGGAAGGGTAAAATGAAGGAAGAGAGAATTCTAACATCTTGATGATAAGTAAGCAAGTTTAATTACCTATTTTGTAATTATTCTCTACTCAGCATGTCTGCAAATTACCTGGAGAATAAAGTAAAGCTTACATATAAATAGAGAATATTTTCTCTATTCATGTGTGTAACTCCCTGTAAGGCAGAGGAATACGTATGTGCATATTTTACAATACCACTGAGCCCACATTTTTCAATCTTTTTAAGTCTCAGTAGGTTTATGTGGCTGTGACCATTGGGCCTTTGATCAGCCTCACTGTTTTAAATCTCAGAGTGGTTAATAGCTCCCTGTTAGCGAGGGGGAGGAGATGAGCACTGAGGCTTACAATCACAGTCAGTCACTTGGTGAACTCCTGAACCAAAGTGCTTTGGAGTGATTTTTAAAGCGGGAGTTTGAATTCACAGAATCTGAAGTTCACACTAATATTAGTGTTTCAGCCACAGAGATGACAAAAGTCTTTTTGAAAGAGTGGTTAATGAAAGGAACTGTAGAAGCGCACAGGACATAAGTTTTTCGGGTCCACCAGAAAGTATCCCACACAGACATCTTGATATCTGTAAGGAAGGTCATTATTTGTCCTTATATGAAGTCTTGTGCTATTGAGGATTAGAACCTCCTATAACTACCCCTAACCAACAGGCCAGCCCATTGTCTTCTGAAACCCAAGGTTAAAGGCTGCACTCAGCCTCAAGAAGAGGATCAGTAATGTGCTTATCACTGTTCTACCCCATGGAATAACTTACAGGTGCAAATTTGAATGCTGGAAAGAAGGAGAGATCAAAGCAATGTTTTTTAACTATCTTTTCTTTAGGATAAACAAGATGAAACATAAAAAGTTTTGAATGTAAAACTCTGGATGTAGCAGCATCCTGCTGGTTTTGAGAGCTGGTGGTGGTCTTCTGGCAGGAAAAAAAAAACCCAACATATAGTTTGGATGGCCTCTAGATAATGAAGAAGAGTAGTGAAAACTAGTAACAAAGGGGGAAAAGTAATGATAAATTACTGCTTATTTCAAGTAAAAGCATGGGTAATAATAAAAAAATGCAGGACTTTAAAGTTAGGTAATCTAATTTCTGTATCCTAGTATTAGGAGCCTGGTTAATTAAGAGGCATAACATCTGCTACTGAAATAGGTGACATGAGTTACATTACTGAAATGTTAGAAATCAACAGTTACGGCTTGTTTAGGAGGGATCTGGTAGACATAGAGGTAAACAGGTCTCTTTTTTAAAAAAATCATGCTCCTAAGTAAGAGACACTGAAACAAAATTATCCTGAATGGTTATTGAATGATTTCTGATCAAGTGAGGTGCTACCTATATTTTGTTTAATAACCACTGAATTCCAAATGAGAACTGGATAATTCCTTTCCTATATTTACTTGGGAAAGAACTATGGCTAGTCTGGCAAATGTCAGTTTGGGACAGAGATGTTGGAGGTTGAATACTGGAGGCAGTAAAATACACCACGAATTTTCAACTACCACATGCCCCAATTTTACTGTATTCAGTATGGGAAAGATTTGTATTAGTCTTGCTAATTAAAGGCAATGGAACTGACTACAGAACTAAATGTTAGTGGACATTTAGCTAAACAGTGCAATTCTGAGGTATATTTGATGCAAGTAATCAACATTTACTTTCACAAGACTAAGTGACTAAGTAAGTAAGAAGTTATACATTGAGCAACAGAGAGCTTGGACCACGCTTTCAGGCTTGGGGTACTTGCATACCTGACAAGAATCAGGTTAAAAATACTTGAGGATCTGGAGAAGGGGACTATATGGGATGTCGACTGAAACTGGACTACAGTTGCCAGTACAAACCCTGTTTGAGGCAGACTTTCTATTTGCAATTTTTGTTTTGGTTTTTGTCTTGGCTTGGTTTTTAAGAAGTTTCAGAGAAGCACTGGAAAACAGTGCTGGAAAATGGATATTGCTACTTATCCTTGATTACATCTACCCTGCACTTGAATTTGAATTATCCTGCACAAGCTCAGGATATGAAGTTGTTAGGGAAGTCCAGCTCACCTTCCTGGGCAAACTTGAATTTCCAGCTTTTCATGAAGGATGCAGAATCAAAGGGCGAAAGGATGATTTTTTTTCTGCTTTTCTCAGAAGACTTTCTGTGTTTTCCCCCCGGGTCTGTAAAGTGTTCTGCTCTTGGCCTGAAGAGAAGTTTTCATTTAATTTCTTTTATTATAATGAAATCTTTAATAAAAGCCCCAGAATGCTCAATATCAGTAAAACTGTTTTGCCAATGAGCTTCTTGGAGATCTGTCTGGTTTAAGACCAAATTTGATACTAAAGATGCAGGAAAACAGTGAATAGATGCAATAAGAGCTTTAGAGGACAGTTTGTTTAGCAAATCTACAATTCTCATTATCTCCCTTCAGCAATGCATCCAATCTATGACTGTCAGATGAATTGGATCTTGCACTGCAAAAGGCTTTATCTTCCATTGGGAAAAAATCTTCAGGAGGCATCAAGGAGTACTCTGAGAACAAGAACATCATTTAAGCAATGAGTAGCTGCTGACTCACCAGAAAAAATTCTGCAGAGGCAGCTAATTTACATATAATGGTACTTAGCATTTGTAAACACTGCCTCGCATCTACAGAGAACTGTGCAAACATCTAATCATACATCACTTACACAAACAGATTAGTTCTGTTAGCCACTTTGGACTCCTCCGTCCCTGAGAAATATAATCCAATCTGTAGTCTCAATTTAACTTGTTTATTTTTCACTGCAGTAGGACAGAAGATGGGAAGTAAAGGTCCTAGGATTTTCCAGGTTCCTTTGGGGAGTAAGGTATCCAACTCCTACTGAACAGCAGGGGTAACTGAGTACTTAATTGCCTTCGAAAGTCACTACTTTTAAATTGCATTTTAATCTCGCCTACAAGAGACAATAATATGAATTTCAGTATTTCTTCCATGTGAAACATTTATTTGCCACTATGAGATACACTGTGGCATTTACTAATGCCTCAAATCATTGGCATGGGGCAACAGCCTGAGGTGGTAGCTGGGAGAAACTGAGACATTTACTCTAGATTTACACTGATGGCCTGTAAATTTAATACTTGGCTTTTCATACTTGTTGCTAAATGATTCTGCTTTGTAGTTAAAGCAAGTAGGTTCAGAACTTTCTAGAGACTTTCTTTACATTTAACATCATCCTAGACCAATGAGGCTGGGAAGGTACAAAGTAAGAGCAATAGTTTACTATTTTTTAAGTAGTTGGGTTGAAGTTCATGTGAAACTGAACTAGAAATATAGAAGTATATTATTTTTAAGAAAATCTGCTCCAAATTTTTATCTCTTATACAGTTAAAAAAAAAAGGTGAGAAATTTGTATTCTTGTGTGTGTCTATAGATATTTATTCATAATGTATGTCGATCAATATTACGTTCAACTGCTGTTTCTCTCCTTCTTTCTGTGAAACTCAAACTGCCAATGGGGTGCATGAAACACTGACATGATGGCTTCTAGTGTGTCTCAGTGAGCTCTGTCTTTGAACTTGAGGATGTACTTTTTAAGCAGCTCTGATAAACAGGCCATTGGACTAAGCATCAAGCATTTGGGCTGGATTTCTGCCTCAGCCATGAGCTTTCATATGCTATTTTTGTTATTAAATGATGATTTAATACAATGCCATGTATTTCTGAAAATGAAAACAACAATTTCATAGCTTATGAGACTATGTATAACTGTGTGTATATATAAAAATATAAAGTCCATAATGTTGAACAGTAAAAGTAGAAGGGTCACAAAAAGGAAACAGCTTCACAGAAGAGTGCATAGTAGCTTCTAATAAGTATCAAAAATATGCACATCTTGACTTTATTCTATTTATTTCTTCATGAGCAGAAGTTGGTAATAGACTATTCTAATACTCTTTCAAAAGCTGCCTAGGAAACCTAGCTACTAAGCTATAAACGGAATGGGTAAGTCCCCAGAAGGCTTCCCTTCTTTTCTTTTATAAATATGTAGGGGGAAAAGCAAGATTTAAAAAAAAAAAATAAAACCAAAACCCACAACTTTAAAGATAGATGTAAAATAATTTTCCTTTATCTATTATCTTGCCTACTGCAATGCACTAAAGCAGTTTTCCAAATGTTATGGTATTTAATGTTAAATAAAAATAAGCAGAAACAAAATCCTGTTCTAATTTCCTTCTACTTACTTGCTCAGAGCGAATCAAGCTGCTCGTCAGGGGAATTCAACACTATGCACAGATAAAGGACCCTCTCTAGATTTCTAATAGAAGGGAAGTTTAGAAAGAACAGGGAAGAGTGGAGGGAACATCACACTAGCAAGCCACCAACATTGATCAGTATGCGTTGCCTTAAATACGAATGCAGGTATATGACACCTGTAAAAGCTTGCATTGATTTCTACGCTAGGGAAGACAGTTACAGTATTTTGCTAATAATTTCTTGTTCAGAGACTCCACAGTTTTCTCTTGGTGAGTACAGCCTTGACCAAACCATGGTCAGGGCAATTCCAGTTTAAGCTTTTTAATACTGTACTTGGTCAGCCACTTAAGACAAACAAATGGAGCAACTGGTTGTTAGTAAATATTAGAAGAGATTAGTAATATATTGTATAAATCACAATTAACATGTTCACGTTGGTTCATATGGGTAATTCTAAAATGGCATTTTATTATTAAGGAGCAAAATACCTCTTTGCTTGAACAGATTTCTTTTTTTGGCAATGTAACGGAAGGAACAGGCTTACATATGCAGATTATTATTACAGCATAAGCAACAACTTAAGATTCTTGTAAAATGATCATAATACCTTGAAAGGAAAGAAGTATGTTGTGAGACTGTAGTTACTGATGGATGTATTTTAGAGTTTTTTAATTGTATTGAACATTTGATGATGAAGGTTCTTAGCTGAGATAGTTCACAGTATAACCTAGTATTGCCAAAGCTGCAGCATCCACTATCCACACATGCCCTGCTAAGCCTGAAGAGTGTAGTTTCCTCACACCGTGCTCACTTTGGAAGAGGAGAGAGAGGAAAAGAAACCTCAAACGTTCATGCTGTAGCTAGTTAAGAAAATGAACAAAGTAATATTGGGAGCCCTAGGTTTGAATCACAGCCCTTTTGAATCACACATGACTCTGTGATATGTCAGGCAAAACCAGAAACCCACAGACTAGCATTTCATACACTATTCCACATTTGGAAAAAAGAAATAAAGCGAAGTTTCTATATATCAAAGTAATATAAAAATCACTTATTTTAGAAAACAGACACCTTCAAAAAATCTCAACCCAAATATTCTGTAATCACCTAAACCCTACTAACAGCATTTTTCATTAAAGCATCTTTGACCAGAAGATCTCAAAGAACTTTGTAAAACAAAACAGGAAAAAAACACAAAAAAACACATAAAACCATAAACCAAACCTAAACCAAACCAACAAAATTAAGCACCCCTCAAAAGCAAAACAACAAAAGCAGCCGAAGCTGGCCCAAACCTCTCCAAAACCCAGCAGAAATTATGAAGACTTCATTTTCTTAGGTACTGGTTAAGAAAAAAACATATTCTAGAACTACTTCTGCTACTTTCATAAAAATGGATTCAAACACCTTTACATATTTATAGATTACCATCAGGCAGACTGTCATAGGGCATAATTTGAAAAGATCAGGAGTTTAGAATACATGCAGCAGTTGTCTGTGTTACTTTGGATGTAAATGCAGAAATGCGGAGCTCTGCACACAAGCAGTGCTGCCATTCTGGAGGTGACCCAGCCCTGCACCTGGGAGCCCAAGGTGCCCTATACTTCTCTTTTACGACTAACCAATAGCCAGTGCTATGATTGGTTGCCAGGTTACCTTCATTTTGGGAAACAAAAAAATATATCATTCTAGGAGTCAGGGGGTTTTGGGGTGGTGGTGTTTTGCTGTTTCTTTTTCTATTTTTTTTTTTTTTTTTTTGGGGTGTGGGTTAACTGAGTATTTTTCAAAGATTAGCAGCAGGAGGACTGGAGAATGAGCAGGTAGCTATGGCTTTTCTCCCGGGAGGGAGCTAGCTGGTGGTCAGCTGAGTTCTCCAAACCTTTTGTATGCACGCCTGTTGGTGTGCAGCCTTAGAACACAATTCTGGCTAACAGACCAATTAGCCCCATTTCATTAGCCCAAGCTATAATAAAAGAAGTTTGAGGCAATGATTGCACGATACCACTGTCCTATAGGTACAGTAAAGAGACAACATGCTAGACCTGGTCTCATGACAGCTGTTCTGCAGAGAAAGAAATGCATAATTCTAGCTTGATCAACTGTGAAACACAGCTAGAAAAACAAGAAAGGGAGCTGAAATGCTTCTACCACTGCAAATGACAAAAATCTTATCTGTCTAAAGACTCTGGAATAGGAATAGAAAGTTTTAAAGCTGAAGAGAGTAAGAAGTAAAATGCCTGATCCACAGCTCAAGGGCAGACTGGAAACAGTTCTACCTCACGCGGACATAAAATTGCTAGAAGGATGTTCTCGTAAACAAAGTGCTGGAGGCCATGCCATCGTCCACCTCCTCCCGTTTCTCTCTACATCTAAAGCAAGCAAGTACATCTCATAAAACAGAAGATGCACACGTTTCAGGAATATCCCAGAGGCAAAAAGAAAGAATAGCGAAACAGTAACAGCTTTCAGAGCTGGAGATACAGCTTCTTCTATTTAGGTTAAAAATCCTCTAGGGCCTGTTCCTAGTTCTGACTTCCATGTACTTGCTGGATTTTCCACAGCTTCATTATTCAAAGAAAATAGCTAGGTTTTACTGAGGTTGGCCATTGGGGGCAAAATCCAGCCGCAGCAGAAAGTCAGATGAAGGTATTTGCACCCTGTAAGTTTCAATCACATTCTCTGAGGCACCACTTAAGTACCTATTAAATCCTCTGGGCTTGAACAGGATTTAAATGAGGGAACAGAGACCTAATCTTCTCTTCCCCCATTCTTTTATGCCCTGCAAAGTGTTTCACATTACAATTTATTCATTGTTAACGTTTGTCTAGCTAATAATTGTAAACACTTTCACACTTTGTTTTGAAAAGGTCTAAATGCAGCCTGGTAATGTTTTAAACAAATCTTGAGGCTTCCATTCCCATATATCAGTAGAACAAAAGGAACTAAAGGGAAAGTGGAAAAATAACAAAGCAACCTTAGAATAGAGCTAACTCAAGATTTATAAGTCAAGAATGGGAAACTAGTAGAAAGGCTGAAGGTCTCCACACAAAGCCACTCTCCTGCCTTGCCACTGATATGCTTAAGTAAAATAATAATAGTATCTGTAATAGCTCTTCTTCACTGAAATAGAGGTGTGCTTTTCTTTAGGCACACACAAAACTTATGAAATAAAAAAGTTAGCTTCCTCTGTTAATTTATTCACACAACTGCCCAAGATTTAGCTGACAAAAGAAGCCAAGTAGACTGTGATCTTTCTTTAATATCCATATGAAATGGCACTCAGGCAGATTTAGTGCTTGATTTAAAGCAAACTGATGGCTAAGTTATACATTTAGATAGGGATGCTGGGGTAAGGTCAAACCACTATCATTAACATCCCAAGGAGGAAGGCTGATAATTACTAGTGCTTAAAAGCACCAGCAGTCTACCAGCTGCATGGATTTTCTCAGACTTTTGTTCAGCCTGTTTCTCAAGTAAAAAATAGCATTCAAAGACTTTTAGCTCATACAATGTAAGCCTCACTCATTAGTAATCCTTGGAGCTTGACTTCATTTGAGCCTGTTCTGGGTCTGGATAGCAATTAGTATTGCCCTCCAGGTAAGAGAGTGTAGATTTATTCCCCAGAGGTGGTTTAACTTCTTCAACCTACTTTAAAATTAGATTTACTCTGTTACAAATCGTAAGTGTTAAATGAGTAAAACTATTAAACAAGGAATACTGCTGGGCTAAAGCGTTTAATGGTTTACCACAGTATTACCATTTTTATGGTCTATTAAAACAATTGGAAGAATATCAGCAGTATGAAGAATCAAGTAATTTATATACAAGTTTGATAAAGTACCGTATGTTCAAGCAAAAAGTGAGCTCATTTTCTTACACTTAAGAAAATTAGAGGAAGGGATATTTTAAAAGTAAGGGTTCCTTTAGAGCTGAAGTACATTTATTTTAAATTAAATTAATAAAAGGATGCACATTATATATCTTGTTGTCAAGATTTTGTTTTATGTAGCTTGTTCCAACCAAAATGCAGATGGTCTGAACCAATACCACAAAGCAGAATTGCTCAAATAAGATACTAAAACCATGACTCAAATCTAACTTATTTCTGTGTTGTAGACTTGTTGGAGTTAAAAATTAAAAATAGAAAATGACAAGGTGTCTTAGTTATTTACTTTCCAGACTGTAAGTCCTTTGGAGAGTAGAACTCTCCTTACTCCAATCATAGTGAGCAAAAACTAGTTTAGCTCTAATTTTTTCTATGCACTCATAAAATAATCACTAGTCAGTACCTGAAATGCTGACAACTAATATTTGTTGGGCTAGATTATCTTTAGTTTGTAAAATCAAAACACTGGGCCAATCATGTTCTAGGCTAATACAATTGCTGCTCTTATAAATTAATATGGGGGGGAAGGTTCTTTTCATTGCTCCCACCACAAGTCAATTTTTAGTAGTGATACTGGCAATTGTGGGTTGTTTCCTGAATAGCATTTACGCATGAATATAACTGAGTTCACCAGGCAACATAGTCATATAGCCATAATAACGTATTTCATTTTTTTGCTGGAGATGGAGTCCAAAGCAGGTTGGGTTTTTTTTTAGTGGGTGGGAGGATGGGGGGGACGTGTAATGGGTTTTTGTTTTTCAAAAAAGAGTGTTATAGAATGAGTCTTACTTTCAAAAAACAGGTAGTATATACAAACTTAATCTCACCTATTAGTGAAAGTTCAGAGCTTAGCTTACATTTTGCTTAGCTTACAACAAACGACTAACATCTTTGCCCCTGTGCTCAAGAAAAAAAAAAAGCCTAGAAGTTGCTAAAGGAGCAGAAGCAGCAGCAAGCTAGAGGCAAGTCTAAGAAAATAAATTATGGTAATGACAGAAACTGCAAAGGAAAGAACCAAATTCAAAAGAAGACAAAAAGCCAACAAAACATGACTTCACACAGACACCAGTTTTAAACAACGCAAATGTTAAGCTCATAATCAGGAATATTTGCAATAGGAATCAAATCCCAAGAAAGTTTAAATATTTTTCCAGATTTCAATGCAAAAGTCTTGCAGTTAACTTAATCAGGTTAAATTTTTATTTTTTCCAAGTTCTGAATGTTTTGAAAACAGCAATCAATTTTTAAAATTTCATTTTCAAATGAAAAGCACTGATGAATACAACTTAAATATTTCAAAACCATTCACAAATAGGGATGTGAAAATAGCACAGTGATAGCATGGATGCTGACTTTTACCAGCATCCATGGTTATCATCTAGTCCATCCACCTGCCTTTGGCTAGCTACTTTTTTCACTGACTTAATCCTAGTAGTTCTGCAGTTTTGTTGAGCTGCAACGCTCCAGTAATCTACAGAGATTCCTCCTTTACCTGTCTCTGAAAATACATAGAGCCCAGTACATAAATTTGATTGATGGCTACATGAAAAAAACATTATTGGGGTAAAAATGTGTGGATTTTCAGACAGCTTGTGTTAGACAGAGTTGGTCAATATTGGAGACAAACTCTGAGCACTGGAAAAGGATCAGCTGAGATGTGCTTTTGGCAAATCTCATCACTACTGGTTCTTAAGACATGGTCTTAACTGGGGTAACTTTTTTTCTGTATCACATATGGTATGTTACTCATTCCTTTCTCTCCAAGCATTTATCAGAGTCATGTATTTCAGCAAGAATTCTTAGGTTTATGTTTTCATTTCTTGGGGGCCTACAAGAAATCTGGAGAGAGGCTTTTTACAAGGGCATTTAGTGATAGGACAAGGGGAATGGCTTTAAACTGACAGAGGGTTAGGTTTAGATAAAATATTAGGAAGAAAATGCTTACTGTGAGTGTGACGAGACACTGGCACAAGTTGCCCAGAGACGCTGTGTCTGCCCCATTCCTGCCAGTGTTCAAAGCCAGGCTGGACGGGGCTTGGAGCAACCTGCTCTAGTGGAAGGTGTCCCTGCCTGTGGCAGGGGAGTTGCAACGAGATGGTCTTTAAGGTCCTTTCCAACCCAAACCAGTCTGGGATTCTATGATTTCTACTTTGTTCGTGACAGGAAAATAAAAACCCCTTGCACTGCAAAAGCAAAAAGTGTCAAGGCATGAATGTCCTTAATGCCTCTCAGACTGCTCAAACAAACATTGCAAAACTTCCAGATTCATAAAACAAAGACCTCAGTATGTGTCTCATTAATGTCAGTATATGTGAGTAGCTGATAATTTGAACTTGAAATATGGCAAGTCCATAGCCCATGGATGTTAACTACTTGTATCTTCACACAGCAAGCGACCTTCAAAGTCACATGGATGATACTACTTCAGTGCAATCAGTATGATGAGTTTTCAGACTCTGCTTTATACGTCTTCGCTTTGTGGTTTTAAGACAAGTGTTTGATGTCAATTGAAGATAGATTTTTGAGATGTAATACAGATAAGGGATAGGCTGAGCTTCTGCTCTCTCACAAAGGAAATCCTTCAGACACATTCATAAAACATCAGGAAGGACACCTACCGTCCTTACACATTCATATCATAGTGACTTTGCTTCTTTCTAGAGGATTTTTTTCTAGCAAAGCATATGAGATAAGATTAGTATCATCATCAATACCATCACAGGGAAGCTGCTGGCAGCATACCAACTGTTAATTAACCCAGCACTGTCATACCTGATTACTTTGAAAAGTACTTTAGAACTGTTGAATTAAAATAAGATAAATAAGGATGAAACATTTAACTAATATTGAAAAGACTATCTCCACTACAGGTGTGAATAGAACTCCTTCTACCAGGGACAAATGACTTGATTTAGAGACAGCTCAGAATTTAGACCTCCACTTCACACTGAGCTTAAGATAAACCTCCTCTTGACAGCTTGGTAAAACCAAAGGTACATGTGGAGGGGATAAAACTGTAGTACAGTGAGGCCCAAACATACGGGAGGCTGCACGTGCCTAAAAGGATTTGTGTTGCTCCTGTAGCAGCACCTACATTGTGCAGAGTAGATAAAAAGAAAGGACAGACCAAAATATACAGCCTGTTCGGATGAATGGGTAGAAGCAGAATTAGATGGGTATGAAATGATGCCTTGGCTTCACCTTAACCTAATTGCATCTTGTTAGCATATGGAAAAACATATGCAGAACTGAGTAATAATTCATCTTTTTTCTCATCATCGTTTTTAGGATGGTATTTTCCATTTAAATCAGTAGAGCAGAATTAGAGCGCACAGAGCAATGCTTCTACCTATCCAATGTCTTAATGTTTCACTCCAGTCTTACGTATCATCAGGTTCAGATCTTTGCAAGTAAATAACTTTCCTGCCCTACTGAGAATGCAAGATTCTGAAATACAAATCCCTCATTCTGGATTTTACTAATAAGCAAATGAAGTAGATAGTCAAAACTCAGTATGCAAGCCACCTAAAAGACTGACATGAAAGATTTCATTCTATAGAAAAATATTTGCCATTAAAAAAAGAGAATTTAAAAGTTATTTTTTCCAAAACTCTCTGTGGTGGAAAAGATTTGTTCAGTTTCTTTGTGAGAAACAGAAATGGAACAGTTTCAATAGCTCAGAGTTGTGAACAGGCTGAGAGCACAAGCACAGCCCAAACCCACATACAAATTCTTAGCTAAGATGATAGAAATATAGCTCCCAAGAGCCTTTCCTGAAGGTGGAACTCAAGTAACCTGACCCCAGGATATAGGATGCTGAAGCCTAGATAGGAAAATCCAGCAAGAGAACTGGCAGGAGTACAGGGATTCTTCCCCTACCTCCCCAGACACTCACATTGTGAATGACCATATTTTATAAATAAGTAATACTAAACAAAAATCTCATAAAAAGCTCTGCTATCTGTACCCTTAATTTTAGACACAGCTGTATTTTAATATGTGATGCCCTGGATCCTGAATGTCCTAAGCCATATAAGACACCAATACTCCTTGAATTTCTTTTAATTGTAAGATTTCCTGCCCTTTAATTTCATTGACTGGCCTACTGTTCTTCAATTACAGACAAGGTAAATAGCACTGATTTGAACTGTTTCTGTTCTTGCCATATATTAAAAATGTAATAGTCTTGTTACATGGCAGTCTAGATTTCCTATGTATATTTGACTTTTTTCCATGAACTCTTGTGTACTAGGTTTCCTTCAGCTATTTCTGTTCCTCTGAGCCTGTGAGGTGCAGTATAAAACAGCAGCCAGGTCCAGCAGCAGATCATTATTGTTAAAAACTTGATGTGGTGAAAAAAGTACGAAGGAAATAGTTGTCTAAAGCATTCTCTAATCACTGCGTCACCTCTGAATCCAAGGAGAGGATTTGCTTAAATAAGAATTGATCAAATAACCCAAAAATTAGATTTGTTCCAGGCAAGTCCAAATTAACTGTGATGTTGGAGACGAAAGCAAAATACCTCCATGCTTACATTCTTTGCTTGCCCTTCATCTCTTGCCTGTAATTTCAGTCTTCTGGGTAGCAAGCATGTTGCCTCTGTTTTCATCCTTATTGCTTAGAAGCATGAGAAAATAGGTGAAGAATGATTTCAGAAAAACAAAGTAGATATACTACTACAATATTGTGTGTCAAAAAATTTATCCTTACTCTCGACAAGATAGGCAGCCTAACAAAGCAGTGTAATGAGCTTTCTGACTAGATAAGGTTTGGCAATAAGGGGGTTAACCCAGGAGTGGGAAATGGATGCAGAGAGGAGTTGGAAGGCTGAAAGGAGACATCACTTAGGAGACAGTAACTAACCTGACTATATGAACTGTATTTCTCATACCTCTGAGGGCTAATGGGAAAACAGCTTTGACCAGTTTGCACACTGGGGATAAGTGCATCTGAGAGAAGTAAAAGGAAGCCAGATCAGGTGATTTCCCAAATAAAGCTTGACTGGGAACCTTTAATAAATTGGAGAACCTAAGGATCATGAGATTCAGTGCTTCACAGCAGCATTATAGGACGAATATGGCTAGTGCACAACTGAGCATGGAATAACTCCACTGCCTGACAAAAACCCTTCACAGGATATAATTAGAAAACAACACCTCAAAATAAAAGTAGTAAAGGAGAAATAATATTTGCTAGTTGTTACAGTATTAGCAGAGCTCTTGTAATCATGATAGTGCTGCCCAGATATAATGGGGTACATGTGCAAATAAAAGTTTCCAAATAAATTAGTAAAAATTTATTACAAAAAACCCCATGCACATATTAAAGGAGGGGCAAAGCACCTAAAATACTCATCCTAAATAAAAATAACTTGAAAAGATTACGTTCACTAGTCAGGTTAATTTTTATTTCTTCAAAGTTGTCTTTATAAAGACATAATCTCTCCAAAGATGTATTCCAATAGCCCAGAGTGATTAATATCCAAATTAGAAACTGGACAGGAGAAAGCCAAATATTATGCAAAAAACCCAGCAGTTTTACAAAGCACTAATGCCATATTACTGTATTTCCCAAAAGGTAAAGAGCCTACATGTTCTATTTTCACTGGAATATTCAAAGTTTCCAGTTATGTTTTCCTGTCCTGAACTTGCCCTAAGAACAGCAACATGTGCAGTAATGTTTAAGGTTTCCATTTTATCAAAAGAAATATTTTATTTTGGAGTAATTACCAAGTGTTCAGAATCCCTGCAAGCTCTAGCAAATCTTTGGATTTTACAAGAGACAGACTGACTTAAGACCTAAAAACATATATTGAGGATGGAGAATATTATCTGGATTGAAAATAATAGCCAAGTGTGTACTACCTGAAATTCACAGCTTTTCTCAGAACAGAGACTGTTACCATGTGATGCATGATAAGGGAGTTTAAGAAAGATATTCGTTTCCTGTGAAAAAAATGTGAGCAACGTTCCTGCTTTAAGGTCTGGCAACAGTGACAACCATGGGCACATTATTTTCAAAGTTTACTTTTATAGGGTTACCAGATATTAATACAAACAAAAGTTTTGTCACAAACATGGATCTCTTGTTCATATTGAAAACATGGTCACCTTCAGTTTGGGAATCTTTCACTGAATAGCCTGCTCTGAAAGCCAATTAAATTGCTTTCAATTCAGCTGAGAAAAAGAATGCGGTAGTTCGTTCAAATGGCCTATTTGGAGAAACTTCAGGATTGATCCTTTCTTCCATTATACCAGCTTTCCATCAATGCAACTCTGATAGTGTCAATGTAGCTACACTGGCAAAACACTGGTTTAACTGAGGAGAGAATCAAACCCTTTACTTGTAAAAACTTCTGTCAAGAGACTAGACTAAGTCACTTTAATTGAGTTCCTCTCGCTTTCATTGTGCAGAAACAAAGGAGGAATAAAAAGAGATCAAAGAGCCCTTATATGGAACTAACATAATTGTGTTCCTTGGAGAGAATGGCAAGCCTAAGATTACTGACAGGAGACAGACTCTGAATATATAAGCTTGACAACAATGAAATTGGAATGGTTTTCTTTTTTTTTTTTTTTTTTAAAGACATATACAGAGAGATTTATTGTAACCTTTCATCAGTTTGTAATCGGAGTGTGTTCTAGTGTCTCTTTCACTATTATATATCAACTAAATTTCGCTTACATTTCAGCTTGTGGGAATACATCTCAATCCATATATTACTTTAAATGACATTTCTAACAGACTGCAGTAGTCTGGAAAATTTTCATTTCCTAATGAAATTTTAAGAATGGTTTTCTAGTATTGTAAATTCTGTTGTTAGGGTTGTATAAAATGGGTGAATAACACATTCCAGATCTGAATAGATGGTGTGCAAGGGTAAATTGTCACACAAAGTGTCAGTGGAGGGGAAAAAAAAGCCATTTGTGTCTCTGAAGAATCAGCTAGAACATGCCCTTGCCTTTGACTTCATCACTTCACCATGCAAAGGTGAAAAAAGTCACAATAGATCTGAATACATGCACAATAATGAAAGTCCTGTGAGCTAATAAAAGCAATCGTGTACACAAACTGTAAGCAAAGCTTAGGGCTTAGAACTTAAAAATAAAACTGGGGTTTTCAAAGGCACCTTAAGAAGTTAAATACCCAAATGCTGTTTTGGAGATTTGGTAATGTAAAATCATTAAACAACCAGCCTTCAAAACCCTGGCATTTTATAACAACATTCATAAGACAGTGGAAGGATTCAGGGGGGAAAAAGAAAGGTTTTGGAAAATTTAGCAAATATAAAATTGGTTCAAATATATAAAATCCATGAAGCAGTACCAGCAATACACACAGATACCTACAGTTCTAGCCAAATACATACTAAAATTAGTTGTGTGGGTGCATCTAGCATTGCCAGTTAGAAATTTAACCCAAACATGGTTTGGTAGATATCCTTGTACCAGTAATACAGTAAAGCAGAAGTTTACCATTATTAAGGTTTAGGACATCATTATTGACTGAAAACAATGACAGAAAAGTCTGAAGGAAGGAGTGCTTATTAACCAACTAGTCTGATCCAGATTTCCAGGCAGCAATGCCCAGGCAGCCTGTGCATACCCTACGGAGTACTGGCAGCGATCATTAGACTCTTGCTCTGCTCAGAAAACGCTGACGGCTGTCTCTCCTTCCTCCCCTGTTTCCAGAGGCAGCCCAACAACACCTTATGAATGAGAATCTAAACTTGTTTCTGTAAAGCTCCTCTCACTGTGGAGAAATCGAACCAGAGAAACACAAACAAAAAGCTCAAGTGACACACTGAACAACAGAAACAAAATAGAGTCCGTGAGTCATTTATGGGTACAATCAATTACAAACATAGCACAAGGTTTTTCATCAGGTCAGAACTGTCAAAACACACTGAATCTGCCAGTGTAGCCTAAGTGGAGCTACAGAGGCATGATAAAGGATTATCTAGTAGAAGAAAAGACTTTTTAATGTTTTGAAGACTGATAAGGAAACTATTGCTTGGAGCTACAGTAAAACTATTGCTTGCTGACACCCCTTCCAATTGTGAAGCCAGATTGCCTGGTACCATTCCTTTAAAGATGTGGTTCACATGAATTCTGGCCTCTTTCCAGAGTTAAATCTCAAAAAAACTTTTAAAAAAGAAAAAAAAAAAAAGGCAGCTATGTGAGAGAAGTACCTGGGCTCAGTACAAAGTGCAGCTCAAAAAATAGGACAAACCCCAAACAATACAGAAACCCACTCAGACACAGAAAGTAACGGAAAGAAGGCTTCACAGGAAAGACAGCAAAAGGCACTTCACTACTGCATGAAGAGAAAAAGGGTGGGGAGTTGGTGGCCTCAAATCTTATTAGACAGTTCATGTCTTTAAATGAATAACTCACCTAGCTTTACTTTTAACACACCTCTCAAGGCTGAGGATGCTTCTTCCTAACTGCAGTAGTTTACTTGGTTTGCACACAGGTTAAATGAAGGTATAGCTTAAATTTTGACTAGAACCTGTCTCTTTGGCAGCAAGACTGAAGGCAAAAATCAGTAAGACACTGAAAGCCCTGCAATAGCCTTCCCCTGGTTATGCAAGGGACAGAAAGCAGGAGGAAAGAGCATCCCGCAGCACAGCAGCTATAGGGTATGCTTTTGGGAGCATGTGTGCTGGTAGAGACAGAGATACGGTAAGAGAAATAAGGCTTAACTGCAGGAATTCTTGCACACAGGCAAGGATGGTTAGATCTGACAGCCTAATCTTGGAACAAGACCTAGTCAGAAATATTCGCTGTAGCTGAAACCTCATTGAGGGCAGCAGTCTGAATTACCTTCTCTCACACAGAAAAATCAGTGCTGGCTCAATAATCTGGCCCTTTAGAGAAAGAAAATGCAAAAAAAAATAAAACAATTTTTCTTTTTGCCTTTCTATTCACAGTGGTAAAGATAATTGAATTTGATACAGATCTCTTCCCAATGTTAACTGTTAACTCTTGCATCATGTTGCTAGAGGCTGTTCAACTTGCAGACATGCCATTCTAGAACTGAATACAGCAAAACCTCTATGCACAAACGCAGTGCCAAGGCAAGCTGCTCAGCAAAGATGCAAAGGAAAATGGACAATGAGGAGGGAGCAGCTCCCCATTCAAACTTCTGCCTGGCCAGATAAGCATTGGTACAGGAACCTGTTTAAGTGGAAGAGAAACAGCTGTAAGACTTACTTTCTCAGAGAAAACAAGCCCACTTAATCAGGACTGCTGTCATACCTGAAGAGGTGTAACGACAGGAAAGGATCTTCCAGAAACTAAATCCTGACAAGATAAGATTCTGTGTTTTCTCTCAGAGGCAGGAACAATTCATCTCATTATTTTAATATACTCAATTGTATAAAGGTTTTCCTTTAGACTACTCAGTGAGAGTCTTGTCATAAATTCACAAGGCCAGAAGAAAATATCACAGTACATTTTATACATTTGCAAATGAGGAGACAGACCAAGGAGAGAGGTTTAGCACTAGAATTCATTAAGGAGGACAGGTTACTGATACTGGCATATGATCACTCACCAATATTTAAGAATACTGGTTTGATTTTAGCTAATATATGAAGATAAAAACTGTGAATTAAAAGCTTGCCAAACACATTGTGCTACACACATATATCCTTCACAGATCCAGAGGATTTTTATTAAGATGTTTGAAAAGTAAAAAAACAGCAAACTAGAAAATAAAAAATAAAAACTACAAATGAACAAATTGTCTACCAGATTTCCCTCCTTGCCCCTCCCCAAAGTTACAGAATTGCTTTGCAGTAGCTTTACTGCATTGAATTACCCAATTATCTCCTAAATTATAAAAGGCAAATCTTCACCACCAACTGTTCCTAGGACTGCCAGGATGTGCAGTGTTGCAAAACCGTAGCAAAAAATGTAAACAAAAGAGCCCCACTGAACAGGGAGGCAGGCTGTCCACATATGCCAATCCCAGCGGCTTCAATCAAAGCAGAGATTGTTTCACAAATAAACTAAGCCAGTGCAACTAATAAACTCCTGCTCTAATTACTGGCTGCAGATGTATCAACTGAAGCAAATGAGACACAGGCAGCCATTAATTATCTAATGAGGCCAGCAGTGTTTCTGATGAGGTGGGGCTGATTAAATATTAAACAGTAGCATATGGTGAGTGCCAAGAACAAAAGAGTTGAATCTGATTCTCTAGATATATATATAAAAATCCAACACTGCATTAAAAAAATCCCCCTCCACTACAACAGAAGAGCAATCTCACTCTGAGAAAGGTAATTAGGACAGAAATGGAAGCACAAAACTCAAAGGGAGTCTAGTGAGATCTGACTTCTGAAGGTGTAACTCAGATGAAAAGGTTTCACATTAAAGGAATGCCAAAAACATTTAGGCATTGCAGCAGTCATTTCTTTGTTTAACCCTTCTTAGTTATTAAGATGTGCAATTGTTTCCTTTTTCCCCCTGTTCCTTTCTTCCCTTATCTTTCACTGGAAAAGTCCCAGGGCTCACTCAAATAGCATAAGCAATATCTAACAAATCCGTCCTTATAACACAGCTCACAATACTCAACCAAGAAATGGTAAGTACAAGAAGGGGAATGCAATCATTGAAATGTTATTAGGGCCAGGTAGGTATGACAGACTCTAAACTGAAGGAAAAGTCTAACCTTACACAGATGTCAAACCCACTGAAGCCAGCTAATCCCATCAGACTTAAATGGGCCACCTACAGCCAGCACACCAGAAAGCTTGAGATGAGCCATATCTGAATTTTTTTTTCCTCCTGTCAGCTGCTCTATCCTTCATCACAGACACCGACTGAATGCAACAACCCCTTGCAATCCAAGAACATTGCCTTTCCAAAGGCCAGAGGATGCAAGACGCAGTATGCTGAGCTACTGAAAGCCTGTCCAGCTTCTAAGAAGTAATAAGCTACTGCTCTATTATTCAATGTTTCTGGACAGTTTGACTGAAGTCTTGCCCCTGTGCATCGTAATGTTTCAATTTATCAGCTCTGTGAACTGCCAAGTAACTTGTAGGTGTGCTTCCCCCCATGTGAATATGGCAAGTCAGTCTGTTATGTCCCAAACTTGCAACACATGTATGGAGCTACCCACAGCAAGCAAGAACTTATTCCTGTGTTTGAAGTAGAAACTCTGATACGACTGCTGGAAAGCTCTGTCTGGATTCCAAGGGAACCAGAAATTTTCAAGAAATTTGAGAAACCCTTTATATCTGTCAGGACAAATTTGTAAAAATAAGGAAAAAAGTTCAGATATAAAGTAGACCAACAGCAAGGGAAATTGTGTCTAGAATTGGTAATGGCTGCACATTCTCAGAAACTTCTGAAGGCTGCTTTTTTGAAACTCTCAGTAAGCCAAACAGCATTTGCTGTTTATTTTGAAATATGCTCAGATGGCAGCCACTTGTCACATGTTACACTGATACAGTGACAACAATACAAGTGTCCTAGATCCATCCAATTTTTTAGCTGCCATTTGTACCGGTTTATCACGGAACAAGCCCATTTTTATATCAGGACTTCACGTAGTAACATAGAGAATCAACAAGTTGTTACTGATTACCTAAAAAGAGATCAGATTTTTGGAGTAGCTTTTGTTATTACAAGTGGTTTCCCTAAATATGAAAGAATGGTTCTCCCCATCTGCCTTTTTTTCCCACCTTTATTTTTTTTTTATAATACCCTTCTTTATTATAATCTCCTTAATATCCATCTGCTACCCTTTAGGCTAAAGCTTCTTAAATTCAAATATAGGGCTATTTTTATCATGGAAGAATATGTAAAGCAATAGAAACATTTTAATGGATTTTTGTGCCTGTGGCCCTTTTTAGCTGAATTTCCATAATGAAATCCAGTTACAGACATTGGTGCTGCTACAGTTGGCTGTTCACACAAATAAAGAATGAACATTTTTGTCTTGTAAGCCAACCCAGTAAAATAGAGTGCAATAGCTACCTACATAAACCACAGGATTTTTTCCTCTGTTCCTGCTTTAATGTAACTGTATATAACTGTATTTTTACTCCAATAGGGCATAACAATCAAGATGTAGTCACAACTCTACACTGAGGTTATAAGTAAGATGTATAAAGTCATTTTCATAAGTAGTAACTAACAAAATGAGGATGCTTTCTTTTGTGCATAGTATTCAGGAACATCAAGACAGGTTCATAAAAACAGCTACATGCAAAAACATTCACAGTAAATGTCTAAGGTGACTATTTGTATTAAAGGTCTGGAAAAATATTTTCCTAATAATACTTTAAGGGTACCAGTTCTTCACCAAAATATTTTATCATTTTCCTTTAACTGTAAACGGAGCTCTGCAAAAACCAGTTTCTTTTATCATAAGCATTGCTAGAATGTAAAATGTTTTCCCACTTCTCAGGAAGAAAACAAGGTTTTTAAAGAGGGAAAACTAGATATCAAGGGATAGTCCATATGCCCCAAGCAAGCAGCCTTTCTCATCTAGGAATTCAAGCCAGTGGTCACCAGCCCAGGTCCAGAGGCCAGGTTGTGTTGGAATAGCCCATTTCTAACAAAGCAGGACAACCAGCACTCAGACAGAAAAGCTTTAGTAGCCACAAAAATGTCTTTTAATTATTATTTGTATATCAAAATACCACCTGGAAAAATGATCACTGACAATCTTGGCTCTGAACATAACACAACTCAGCCTTTTATCAGCTTGACTCAATTCCATGGCTATCCCAGCTGTTCAGCATTATTATTATTTTTTAATCAGGCCCAAAGTATCTCAAAATGGGCACTTAAACACTGAAATACTGCAGAAATAAACCGAATAGCAACGTTCTCAGGAGCACCTGACACATTTAGAAGCCTTTCTCACTTCTAAACCCAGGACCTCAGCATTTCTGTAATGTTTATCTTAGCGATTACCTTATTAAATCTCATTTCTGTCTCCAGAAGCTTCACCATTAGTCGTCTCAGAGTCTATACAAGGTGTGATGAGCCTCTGCATTTTCACACAAGCCCTTTCTCAGAATGGCTTTCACAGAATGAATTTTCGAGTAACTTGTAATTGTTCTTGTGTGCAGGAGCTTACCATTCAGCACCCATAATACAATACTTTTTCTATTTTAACAGTAATATCTGACATGCTAAATCTAGGTAAGTCTTTTGATTCTGGTTTGTATATATTTGATAGAAGTCTTTTGATTCTAATTTGTATATATTTAATTGTAAAGATTTAATTGTTCTAAACCCAGTGCCTAGTTTATAGGGACTGTTAACAAGGACATCACTCTTTTCCCTTGGTCTTGGTGTGATATGCATCTGTGGAAATTCAACGTTGTAACATTTTGACTGATAGCTCTTTAAAAGTTTTTCTATGTAAGTGTCCTCATTTATATAAAAGTCGGCTTCTTAGCACAGCAGGCTGTTTCGCAGTTATGATGAGTATTCAACCACGTAAAAAAACCAGAACACACATGAGGAAATAGCTCCAAACTTTCAATGAGTTTAAGCACCGACCAGCACCTGGCACCGCCTGCACGCAGCGTTAACACCCCTGAGGCCGCAGGAGCCCGGCCGGGACACCGTGGTGCCCAACTAGATGCCCAGCCCATGTCACACCGCTGCTGGCGGCAGCTCTGCCCCCGGGACGGGGCCTGGCAGGCCAGGTGCCCC
>NW_009927902.1:1950-16712 GCF_000696875.1 Nestor notabilis | reverse complement strand
TCTCTTTGGGTGTGGGTGTGGGTGTGGGTCTCTCTCTCTCTGTATATATATACATATATATATATATACACAGAGACAAAAGCAATGGTATATTGAAAAATGTGGGATCGATGCAAAGGGTATGGAATAAGGAGTGGATACTGTTCTGGCTTCAGCTACAGCAGTCATTTTTTCTCCTTCTTAGTAGCTGGTCAGTGCTGTGGTTTTGACTTTCAGCCTGGGAACAACACTGACAACACCGAAGTTTTTAGCTGTTGCTAAGTAATGTTTAGTCCAACCAAGGACTTTCTCAGTCTCATGCTCTGCCAGGGAGGAGGGGAAGCCAGGAGGAAGCAGAGACAGGACACCTGACCCAAACTGGCCAAAGGGGTATTCCATACGACAGCACGTCATGCCCAGTATAGAAACTGGGGAGAGTTACCCGGAAGGCCCAGATCGCTGCTTGGATCGGGCTGGGTATCGGTCGGCGGGTGGTGAGCGGTTGTGCCCTCTCCCCTTGTTATTCCTCTTACCATTATTATTGGTAGCAGTAGTGGTTTCTATTATACCTTAGTTACTTATCTCAACCTGTGGGAGTTACATTCCTCCCATTCTCCTTCCCATCCCTCTGGGAGCAGTGGGAGGAAGAAGCGGGGGAGTGAGTGAGAGGCTGCGTGGTTCCAAATTACTGGCTGGGCTTAAAACCACGACACTCCCTTTGACTGAAGCTGATAGAACGCACACGTAGCAACCTCCAGGGTGCTACTGAAAGCACATTCCTTTTGTCCTATCTTGACCATTTGACTGACTTTTCAAATACACTATATACTGTACAGGTTTTAAGTTGTGCATCTCTGTACCTGGAAAGGAAGCCAGGTCTACCTATTCCATTCTAACTGCTTCAGCGTGTTTCTCAGCCACCTTTGTCTGTTTCCTCTAGCAGTTCTCTGTTTCTCTGAAATACATTAAATAATTTGGATTGCAAGAATCCCTGTCTATTCCTGCCTTACCTTAGCATACTGTCACTTTTCAATTGGTCTTACCTGAAATGCGATCTAAAAGGTTCTGAATACCAGTGGGCTATAACAGCTATATTATAAAACACTACAAACATGAACAATAATTTAACTCAGTTGTTCATCAGAGGCTCTGAACAGTTTCTTCATTCTCATGCTAGGATTACACTGGATACAGGAGATCCTGAGCTTGCTTTGCTGTTACAGAAAACAAAATGTGAACCACAATGAAGACATGTTTAATGCAGCTTTAGTGATTCCCATGGAAAAATGTTAAATCAACACAAATTTGCTTACAATTCACTTCAAATATTTGCAAATATGGATGTCCAAGTTCTATATTGCTGGCAGGTGTGAAACCAATGTGTTTTATAGAAATTGAAATTTGCATGGATTTATATCCTAAGACTCGCTATTTCAAATAAGGCCTTCAAACCATAACTCTCTGCGCATAGAGTGAAAAACATTCGGATAGAAAAGGTAAATAAAAGAATTACTGCTAAAAAATACATAGCCTCTGTTCCAAAATCCTACAATCTATCGGGCCTGGCGTTCCAACAATGAACAAAATTAGCAGGAAAAAAGTTACAGGTGGTTAACTGATCATACAGTCAGAATTTTGCATGGCTGGATATTTTTATTCCATGATGTTTTCAGTTCAAGCAGTTTCAGTTTTTATAGTTGGTCAATTCTTTGGGGAAAAAAACTGTCAGAGTTTGATGTGGTTCCTTTTGGTGTCACACTGACTTTAATAAGTACAGATTCATGCTTCTCACCCTGCTTTAATTTGCTGGCCAGTCTGGATATTTGCAAACATGTTTATTAGAATGAAATACTTTATAATATTCTAAAACAACTTCACAGTATTTCACATACATAATAATTCATGATAATATGTGCTAAACATTGGGGGTTATAAACATGATTGCTAATACACAGCACTTGCCTAAATATGCATAAATAATGTTATGTCCTCATAAATCATAACCACGTGAATTTAGTAATTTTGCTTGCAGAACTGCTTGTTGGCTGTCCCTAAAGCATTTCCTAAATCTCAGATGGACTCAACCAGCAAAATATGGAGATGAAATGTGGTAGAAGTCCTCCTCCCCCACCCACGACACACATACACAATCATCAGATTTTGGGATTAAGATTTAGTGAATTAAGAATGTGGATCACATTTATGCAATTCTGATTCGGATGCAGATACTGCTTATACTCTGAAATGCTTAGAATGAGATTTTGCTTTGTGCTTGCCTGTAGAAAATCTCTTCATTTGCCGTTCCGGTAGTAATATTTAGCTTTTATTTGTTCAGTCCAAGATGTGACTTTTCTTGCTGCTAAGCAGCTGGATTTTATTTTCCCAGTGAAGAGCAAGCCTGTTTAGACGAGAGCACAGCCTTAGAAAAACAGAAGGGTTTCTCCTTGCAGCAGTGATTCTGTGGCACTGCCCAGTGGCAGTACCATGGTGTCACAATAATTTATCATACGCAGAAGAGAGCAGTATGAATCTGACTTGTTTAAGTGCTTCAGTGGCCTTATTTCACAGACAGAATGTGGGACAGGGTGCAACAACTGCAAAGGGCCCTACAAACCCCTTGTTACACAATTCACCAAACACATTTTCTGAAGATCCTGAATGGACATGAGAAAAGAGACAGAAAAATGGGGCTCTGACTGCAACACCTCTCCAGTGGGAACTGGACAAGTTCCTTTCTCTTCTTGAGGCATATTTAAGCTTGTCTCCCTCAAGCCTCTGTTTGTACACTTTCTTATCTAAAATGAGAAATGGAACACTGATTCAAAGCTCAATCATTTATCTAAATAGCATGAACCAAAATTTACATTTTAATTAAATATTAATTGTTCTCAAGTAAACAATATTAAAATATAATATTATTTTGTTGTTCTTCTATGTCCAGCTGAAAGTTTGTTCCATTATTTATTGGCTTTAGTTGTTTTGGTTTTTTTTTTTGTTTTTCTTTTTTTGTTTTTGTGAACCTGCTTATCTGTTGTGGAGTATTAGTAATATAATTCCTATGTTAACCTTCCCAGAAAATACAACAATACTCTATTATATGCAAAGTACAATTTTATACAAGAAATACATATTCTGTGATTGATTGATTGGGTTTTTTTATACTTTGCAGTCCTAAAGCTTTTTTTTTAATCATAGGATCATAGAATACTTAGGGTTGGAAAGGACCTGCAAAAGCATCAAGATCTAAGATGTGACATTGTGAATTACTATACTGCCTTTACATCAAGTGCACTACAGCAGTGCCTATAGGCCTGGGACCAGTTGTGTTTAGGTACAGTAAAAACATTGAATAGTCTGTGACTTAAAGAGTTTATGGTTTAACTCCATAGACCGACTCTAAATAATCAGCTGCAGCTCCCTAACAGACATGACCAATGCAAGGCCCAGAGGAGCAGTGATAGCTGTAAGATTTATGGCAGTACAGGGAAAACTATCTTTCCATACAGCTGAAAAGCATACCTCCTTTGTAAATGCACCCATCATCCCACAGTCTGAGGGAGTGATGACACCATTTTACACGTCCTTGCTATTCTTCAAGTAGTCTGAGGAACAAACGCACTGCCATGAAGTGTAATGCTTTTGCATACTGCTCCCATTCCCCATCCCAGGGCAGGGGGGGCAGGGCGGGTTTCTTCCCACTGATGCTGTCTCTGGGGAAGAACCATAATAGATCTACAATCTAGATTTTATGACTCTAACCTCAGGCAGCATTGAACGGCCAGAAATTATACAATTGCAAAGTATATTTTATATCTGTAGAAAAGAAGATAATTTCATTTCCCAGGAAAGTGTGAGGGACCAGTGCTTGGCTCTTCATAGCAGGTAAGCACAGCTGTAGCTTTTCCACGACAGCTGGAAGAGATGCACTGGGCCATGTAGAATTGGTTGTATGCCCTCCTTGGTATTTATTTTCTTTTATTTTTATGCTTGTTTGTAATTAACTGTAATAAACCAAAATTTTGCTTTTGCATAGCTAAGCCTCAGAAAAGAGGGGGGGACTATGGGGGGAATATGTGAATGATTTCTCATCTGTGCCAAACACATTCTCCCTTTAAAGCATAAAAAAGAAAAAAGAAAAAAGGCAGTATTTTTTTTTAAACAGACTTATAGCACCATAAAGAACACCTTTGTTCACCATGTGCAGAGAAGAGAGTGGTGCTAGATGACGATTATCTTTATAACAGGCCTGGTAACCACTCTGCATACGTGTTATGGCTGTGCTGTGCCTCCCTCTGACTGTGTGTGCAGATGAGGAGAGAAAGGGAAGCACACATCAGGAAATAAATGCCTGTAGGATGAAGGTTTTTTTAATTTTACTCAGGTGAAGTCATCTTGTTGATATCAACAGCACAAACCAGATGAGTAAAGCTCAGCACGTGCACTAGCATTTGAGAATTACAGCCTTCATTTGCGATTCAAAGCCCAAGCCTGCTGCTGCTGAATCAATAAAAGAGTTTTTCCATTAGCTACAGTGGTGTAGGACTTGGCCTGTACTGGATTCTGAAGACACTTTACTGACATTAAAAAGCACTTTTTTTTTTGTAGCACACACACGTCAAGAGAAGAAGGGACAACATTTGTTCCCTAGCTTTTGGATGTGTTTATAGTTTTACTGTAGGCAAGAGTTGTCTAAATGGGTTATCATGCCTAAATGGATTAGATTTCTAGGAAAATTCTACATGTAAGATAGATATATATATATAGTCTGATTGAAATGTATAGTAAAAATCCAGCATTTAATTTCCATACCTCTGCAGTTGATTAGAACTAATTAAAGAGTTCATAGCAGGAGCATGTGTTTCAAAAATCACCACTTTGGTCTCTGAATGTATCATAAAATGTACTTTCATCATGTGCACGACATCTACAAATTCTGATTGGCATTTCCTCCTTCCCTGAAAAGAGAGTCTGGCTCAGTTTGCAGCAAATATGACAATAGGCTGTGCAAATGTACATCTGAAACACAGCCCTTTCGGGGTTAAGCATTCAGGCTTATATGAGAGATCATCAGTTTCGGGTCAAAGTGCTGTTCTTAAATGATCAGTGCAGAACAGAAAAAAAAGGCATTGAAGTGACCTTGCTGAGGGTCTAAAACTGTGCTAAAGCCTTTTCTGCATGATTAAGTGAGCAGAATCTTAGATTAGCTAAAAGCAGTGCAGAAACATAATGAGTTCACTTATTTTGGAGCATTTAATAACAGTTATAGACAGTTATGTGATCAGGCGGAGTTATGACTTATTCATTCTTTCATTGCTATTAAAATTACTGCATTTGAGGTTTTTAAAGTCATTGAAATAAAAAAGTCTGATTTATGTTAGAAGAATTTAGCTTGCCCTTTGGTCTCTCCATTTTTAAATGATATAATTAGACTTTTTAAAGACCATTCTAAAAGCATTATTAGCATTTTCTATAGCTGAAAGTAAATGCATGTTTTGTGGGTAGTTTAATTTTAAAAAGGATAATAATACTTGATTCAGACAGGGATAGATTGTGACAAAAAGAAGTATTGCATAAAATTGTCTTAGAGGTGACTCTGTGCATTTGGATGTATGTATACACACTGAGATACACACACAAACACGTGCATAAATGGGAACACACAAATTTAGTGTTCATAGGAACAGGAGTTCCACATATACAGAAAAATAAAGCTATTCCCTTCACCCATTTGGGAAATGAAGGCAAGAAGAGCAAGTTCCATAGGACGTATTAACTCATGACCTTTAACGTATTACCTCACAAATTACAAAGCCATCCATCAGTCTCAAGGGAGGAAAAAGTGCTTTGATCAAAACAAAGGGACTTGCAGGTGTTTTGAATTAACAGTAAGCAATAATCATTAAAAATCACTGGGATGAGTATGCTAGTGTCATGAATGTATGCACATTTTAATGTACACTCAATTCCTAAGTCTTAGCACACATATTACTTTCAAGTTATATTTGTATGTTAATTATTAATCACTACAAGCATGTCCAGTGTTTTCATTGGCAAGAATGCACATTTTAGATATCTCATTTTAAGCTTACAGACAACATTTACAATACACAGACACACAGCTGAATAGTTTTGCTCAAGACTCTATGTATCTTGCTGCAAAGGCCAAATAGGTAAACCGAAACACTTCCTTTCACATTTAAATAACAGGTTTTTCCTACATTGTTTTGGCTTAGAAAATAAAATTTCCCATAAGATTAAGAAATTCTGCTTTTAGTTGAGTCCCAAGGGAACATATCTTTGCTTACAAAAATCACTCTTACAACAGCTTCCTTAACTGAAAGCTTTTTTTGTATGTGTGCCTTGTATGTTTATTCAGTAGACAGTTTGGGTTGCTCATTTTGCTGCTCAGAATGCAGTGTGCTTTTCTATTAAAACATTATTAAAACTAAATCAGAAAGAAGCTTACTTAATAGTCATTTCATGCACATGACTGATGGGAATACATAAATTATCAGACTAATATCTGATTAAAACTTGATTAACATGCTAATAAATTATGCTAGAAATGTTGGGTTTTTTTAATTTCCCCACTTTTACTTAAACTTCCTAATTGACACTTCAATTATTTTATTCTCTGAAATTTTGCCTTCCTTATGAATAACAGCTGAGATAAATTATTTCTTTGCCCGAACTTGATAAGAAAAGTGATCAATTATAATTATTAAAGATCCCTAGTAATCTGTTAATTATTATGAAAAAAGTCACCTCATTTTTGTTTGTTAAATGGAGACCCTTATATTTATTGCTGACAAAGGGCTGGAGGTGTTCTGGAACCCTGTCCCCATCATCAGTGCACATGGCAGATGCAGCACAGAGGGCTGCAAGCTGGAATGTCCTCATGCTTTGCTCAGAGTGACACTAACTTTGGTCCACCAGCCTCACTGCTCAGGGAGATGACAGAGCGGTCTGTATGTACCTCGTGCTGCTACTGCCTGTATGGAAAAATACATCCACGAATCTTGTAATACAGACTCCTGCCCACTAGAGACTGATCTCAGCCCAATAAAGCACGTAACTCCGGACCCTCACAGTTTAGACTTGAACTGTGGTCAGAAAGGTGAGAGGCCAAGGCTTCATCCACTAAGCCATTTACCCTTTTCCTTTGTAAGGAAGATTGATTTTAAAAAAGCTATTAACCTTCAGCAATTTATCTCATCAGATCATCTTCATTTTGTTCTGCCTATAGTAAGGCTGTATTATATAGTTTAATTCTTCACTTAATTCTGCTAGACTATCTAAAAAGAAATGCATGCGGGTGAGGGGGGAGAACCCACAACAGAAAAGGAAGAGAGAAAAATTATCAGAAACTTTGCGATGAAAATATTATAGGAAAACAAAAGAAACTGCAAATGTTATCACATGCCTTGGAGACACAGCGATGAAAGAAGTAGGTGTGTGTATCCTGGTTGGACAAAACCTTTCAGTATTTCCTAACGAAGGGACGGTATACCATGCTTTCATAAGCCTCACCTAAACTATTCACGAGACAAAAGGAGAGCAGGCTTTTCACTTCTTGAGCTGATGACTCACAGTAGCATCAAGACAACCCATATTCATTCATTTGTATATATTCAAATAGAGATGCTCCCTCGAAAGAAAAGAACAGCTCCAAAGAAATTTGGACTTGAAATATAATGTTCTGATGGTTTTCAGAGAAATGCCTTGGAGAAGTAAGCAAAATGGTGGACAGTTTTGGCAACAATGCATGTAACTGATTTTCTTTGAGATGAAGCAAGTACAGGTTGCTTGCTAGGAACTACATTATTTCTGATTTGATGATTGATTTGGAGAAGGAAAAGAAGTCATGCTTTATGAAAAATGTTTTTGCATTAATGACTTTAATTCATCTGGCTGAACTTTTTGGCAGGTACCAATTTAAATTCTGCTGGAATATGTAATGTTAAAAGCAGTTCTAGGCATTTCAGGTGGAACTGAATAGTGAGATCACTCATATTAAAGGCTCAAACTTATCCAGAAACCTAGGTCGCACTGACTTTCAATGTGACTTGGATTTTAAGTCCCTTAGGTTCATCTGTACAAACATGCATTTCTTTTTGTGTGTTTATACAATGCAAAGCATGGACCAAATCCTCAAAATAAGAACAAAAAAGATCTCTGTTATCTTCAGTGGGCTTTGGACCACACAAAAATTTTTGCTCCTTTTTCAAGCAGCTCTGAATGATGTCAGTGGCTGTCTTGCCAGAGTGAGGACTACAGGATAAATCCAGAAGTGATCTAAAACCAGCAGGTCATACCTCCTGGTTGCTTTCACTCCTTCACAAACATATACATAAGTATACGCATCTAATATCATCTGCCCTTTTCCTTCTGGTACTTGGATATTACATGTTAAACTGCAATGAATACTTACAACACCTCAGTATCGATCAAACCATGTAATAACAGAAGTTTTAGTTTCGTCTGTGCTTATTTAACAATCCTGAGCTAAAAGTTCTTTTATTTCACAATCATATGAATAAGCTGGCATTTGGGCAATTGAATAAAACTTGTAAACGGTAAAAGTTACTACGAGAGCCCTATCAGGATACTGAGAGAGACAATAAACTACTCCTTGGCAAATGCCTAGCAAGTGTTTCTTTGTCAACAGAAGACACGGTACAGGTAAGCAAACTCAGAAAGCAAAATGCAAGGAAAGTGAGCTGCAAAATAGTTCGACTTTTTTTCTTTACAAATGAAACCAATGATAAAGTAACTCTTCAGGAACTGGTTATAAATCCTCTTCATACATATTTAACAGTATACAGTGAATAGGATTAGTAATATCTTTTGTCTAATTTGTCAATCCAGTTCTTGGTTCCCCACAGTGCTTCAGTCAAATACAAAGACAGTCTCAGTTACTTTTCCATAGATTAAGTAGCTCTTGAATTGATATTTGCTGTATGGCTTGGGACTTTGACTGGTAAACACTGTGACTGATGCTGAAGGCCAAAAAAAGGCAGCACTAAGGAATTAAAGCAATAGACTTCTGGTTGACTCGAAGGGCAAATCCTCTCTCCCCATTCTGCTGTAAAAGCAGAGTCATTCTCTTAACAGGAAAGATACCTAAAGGTATTAGTATAACAATCAGTGATTGTTTTAATTTCTTCTTTCTTTTTATTGGCCTAATTTATTTTGACATGTAAAGCTGAATTTTGTGTCATTTCAAAACAGGAAAAAAAGAGGCCTATGGTCAGCTGTGCACACTAATGCTGCTTCTGAGCCCCCTTTAAAGGCAGTTGGGGAGTAACTGGTGGCAAATTTATCAGAAGCCTTGCGCAGCTCGGTGTCACTGGCACACTTGCTGAGGGTGCACTCAATCCCACTGTCCCTGTCACCAGCAAAGATGTTAAACAATGCTGATTCCAATACTGATCCCTGAGGAACACCACTCATCACTGATCGCTTGGACATCGAGCTGCTGACTGCAACTCTTTGAGTACGACCATCAGCTAATTCCTTCTCCACCTAGTGGTCCATCCATCCAATTCATGCCTCTCCATTTTAGAGACAAAGATACCAGGCGGAACAGTGTCAAATGCTTTGCACAAGTCCAGGTAGATCATGTGTCACTCTTCTCTTATCCTCCCAGACTGTAACCCTGCAGTAGAAGGCCATCAAATCTGTCAGGTATGATTTGCCCTTAATGAATCCATCTTGGCTGTCACCAATCACCACCTTATTTTCCATGTGCCTTAGAATAATTTCCAGGAGGATCCAACCCATGATCTTGCCATGTACTGAAGTGAGGCTGACTGGCCTGTAGTTCCTCAGGTCTTCCTTTTTTTCCCTTTTTAAAAATTTTCATTGACTTGGAAAAATTTCTTTAGAGAAGGATTTTTTGTCTTGGTCTGAGAACCAAGACCACCACAGCAGCTGTATGCCAGGGGAATGCTCAGTGAGCACACAGAAAGAAGTAAGAACTTGGAAAGAATAACAGGACACTAGATACATATTTCTACAGCTACAGGTCATAAAACTTGGAAAGTTACAACAGAAGTAAAAAAAAAAAAAAGAAAGAAAGAAAGAAAGCATACGCGGCTAGAATTTATTTCCTAACTTTTCATATTTGGCCTCATTCAACTGCCATTAAAGACACCCAAAAAACTTACAAGAAATTCAATTAAATCAATCATAGGATCATAGAATAGTTAGGGTGGAAAGGACCCTAAAATCATCAAAGATCTAGCCCTTTATAAGCCTATTCTGTTCAGCATATTTATTCCAAAGGGCCATATTTCAAACAGTTACTATAACGTGACCAAGTTCATATTAAAAAATACCCTTACCTTTTCTTAGCACAGGTGTAATACAGAGACATAGGGGCAGGAACAAATATCTTTACCTGAAGATGAAGATTGCTTTACGCATTTTGATGGAACAATGTTTGCAATGCAGGATTATGGATATGGTTGTGCTTGTGTTCTGCCTTAGAACACTGCACACATATCTTCATTCCCAGTTTAGTAATGGTTTTCCCATGCAGTCTTGTACTTAGATTAAATCCCCCTGAACAGATGCATCTCATTCTGTTTTAAGCTACTGCATGGCAGCACACTGCAGAGAGATAGGGCCTGGCAGGTTTGTGTACATACTAGTAACGTATCCAAACATGCATGTAACATGTACCATCCATCCAAAGCTGGGCAGGTCTGATCCTAACCTCACAAATCCAACGTAGTCAACTCAATTCCAGGCTCTACCTGGAATTGAACTGCTGCATCTTCACAGCATTGCACTGTTCAGAGCAGGATTACTTGCCACAGTAGTAGGTAATGATGTGCCACACTCCATTTCCGAGTGCAGCCATTTCCTCATCATTCTTCATGTGAGGACAGTGGTGCTGCCACTCAGTAAATACATATGGAAGAAAGCTACACATGGGCAGTTATCTGGCAGCATAAGCAATCCTGAACACCGAACAAAAGAAATGAGCCACACAGCCATTTGGTATTTGAACAAAGGACTGCTCGTAATCTGGGTGGTTTTGGACAGTGAATACTAAATTGCCCCTAAAATATTTTAATCTAATGCCAAGTAAACTTAAGAAATCATAGCCAAAAGTCAGTTACCGAAACCCTTATGTACATTAGTTTTACATGTTTTATTTATTTTATTTATGGAAATCCTGATTACACTGAGCAAATCCTTATTTTTATGGGGAAAAGAAAAAGAAAAGAAAAAAGAAATGCACGTGGCAGCATGCATGTAAAATGATCTATGCCTGAATGACTCAAAACAAATGGCTAAAGGATAAAATAAAAGAAAAAGATTGGCAAAATTTTGAAGTCATATATAGGAGGTAAGCTCCCAAAGAACAAAAAACCTCCTCAAAACAGAAACCAAGGGAAAGGTAGCATTAAAACTACTTAACCTGCAGTGGTATTGCCAGGGATGTCATCCACAGGTACTGATTAGGCTGTGACAAACAAGGTTGTCTTTAGTTTCACATTCTGCTACCAACAATGTCTATTTGCTTTAACTGTGGAGAGGCAGACACCCTTCCTCATGGAAGGCCAGTAATACTTCTCTTAATTTAACATGCCTGAAGACAAATCTTCAGGCTAACACTAACCACTGGTATCTTTACAGCAACTACGCTTTCACTGACTATAAATAAGTAGGAAAAAGGAGTTAGCAGTGGGGACAGAAAACCTTCAGGATATTCCCACAGGTAACAGAGAAATAAGCTCATTGCCCAGCCGGTACTTAATGGTGACTTGACTCTGTAGCTGCTTTCCTGCTCTCCACTATCCCAATTTTATGGGGTGCAAAACCAGTCTGAAAGTCTTCATTTTCTCTTTCTAACATATTTTTTCTCCATGTCTCTTACCAGCAAAGAAATCCAATCTAGCTTCATGATTTTATGAGGGCACTTTAAGTGAGGGTAAGAGATGTGATAGTTCCACTGAAGTATGGTAAGATTTAGCAAATGATCAATTCTTACATATCTACATGGTATTTGCAACAATGTACTGCTTTTTCAGTCTGAATTTAAACCTCTTTTCTGAGCTTTAAAGATGGAC
The DNA here is from genome assembly GCF_000696875.1 of Nestor notabilis. Lineage (NCBI taxonomy): Eukaryota > Metazoa > Chordata > Aves > Psittaciformes > Psittacidae > Nestor > Nestor notabilis. The sequence goes on along the minus strand of NW_009927902.1, from coordinate 4,650 downwards.
CATGTAACAGAGCATCCAGGCAAACCTCTTTTTCAATTCTTTTTAGTATGACAAATCCTCTAAAGACTGATTTCCCTCTTGAATTAACAGGGATACACAGATACTTCTCTCTCTTAATAGGCTTCGGTCTTTCCTACCTAGCATATGCTTTTCACCAACTTTCTGTGTTTTAAATAAATACTTAGCAGTCCTAGCCTAGTGAAGGAAGAGGGGAAAAGAAAAGCCTAGGAAAAAGTAACTCTTAATTTCTTATCTGATTTTGCACTTAGTGCAAACCAGTGGCAAGACTTCCAAAGAGACGAGCACTAATTCCTTTCACAGGCCAGCAATAAGGCCTGTTTATCACATTACATCATTAAGGCTGCATGCAAAAAGACAGATATAGATAAGTGAAGCAGGGAAGTTGATTTGCAATCCACAGAAACACTGCAAAATAAGCTCAAACAACTGCAAAATGGACTATTACTTTCTAAGTGCCATCTGGAATTCTCTGTGCTACTCTCTTCAGAGAGTAACGATTTCCTCTGTCCTTCCCCTGTCCTTCAGAATTCCTCTGCTGATTTAGGTACATTTCTAGGCTTCTTCAATACAGCACATGCTCTGTCACTCTTATTATTGCTCATGAAATATACTGAGCACAATAAAACTGACTTACTCAATGGATTTAAGTGTGGGAATGTAAAACCAGTGATATTTGTTTTCCACTATAATTCCCTTCCAAAATCTAATTCCATTCAGTGAGTTTACAAAACATCTTCTGTGGCCAAAGTTTATTAATTATTTAAATATCCTGGGGCTTATCTTCATGCCTCTCCCTGCCAGTGAACAAGACTCATGAGATTGCTTTGAGCTATGTAGCACATTAGACGTCACAGTGCACCACCACACAGCACCAACAGCCCAGCTCCCAGAACCAAAATGGCAGCTTTAATGTAGCACTGCTCTCAGGTTAATTCATCCTCTCCATCACTGTACTACTCCAGGTGCAAAACTGTGCTCAGATGTCCAGATTTCTCAGTTCTGGAGCTGACACGGTCTGCGGGAGCTTAGGGGTCTCTGCATAATGCCTCGCTGAGTTGAGCAGTTTTTCTCCAGAAAACAGCAAACAAATTAGACTTGATGTGTACAGGGGAGCAGGGAAAATGGAGAGAAGACAGGAGAGGAGCAAAAGTCCTCAAAACTGAAAAATAGAGGAAAATAAAAAGGAAAAGTGAACCTAAGAGGAGAGAGAAGGAAGAGAACAAAGATGATCTCAGCAGTACCAGGTTATGTCAGCTTTGTTTCAACAGGGAAAACTGTAGCACACAGGGCACAATTCTCCCTGTTTCTGTGCCTGTTGCATCAAAGAACGTCAAAGAACTCTTCATCTTCTGTAGTTGCCCTTCGTCTCTCTTCCCTTCTCTTCCTCCTTTTTTTTAGTTGTAAGATTCTGGGGCTGGGATCTAGATATTAAAAGTGAACTGCAGAATACTTGGCCCCATTATGCTGTGTCTATATGATATCAGGACTAAAATAGACAAATGAAATAAATATAGCAAAAACAATAAAAATAATCCAACACTTATCTTTGAATAAAAATGTTCTAAAGCAATCATAAGTGACGTTTTACTGTACCCAGTAAGTGATGGGTTGACCCAAGAATTTCAGCTAAGAATGCTCTTTCTTTAAATTTCACATACTTGATAAATTAAAAGGTCTCATTGCTAGGATATTTTTAATGTTAGAAGTTCATACTAAGTTTAAGGAGAATTTTAAAAGCATGTATCACAATTACAAAAAATTTGTGCTACATAATATTTGAAGATTTTTTGAAAAAATAGCTTACAGTGTGAAGCAACCCTTAAAATGTCTCACATAGTACATGCGAGGCTAGCATCGCCTCACACAGTATTTCCTGCCCTCTTCGCACTAAGGACAGAACGGCACAGAAGGAAAGCAGAGGGATGCGAGGACTGTTTAACAAGTCCAGACACTGCTTCTGCCAATCAACCACAAAAAAGGGAGAGTCCATTCAGGAAGCCTGGCATTCCCTGAGCCCATCAGCTGGTCCAACTTGTTTGTTGTCCGGAGAAGAAGCCCTGCTTTCTGTCCATCTTCCTGACAACCATAATTATGAAAGTCTTTGCATGCCCAGATACTAATTTTAGTCCAGTATTAGTGAATTACTGAATTTGCTATAGTCCTGGGTTCAGCTACAGCAGTCATTTTTTTCTCCTTCTTAGTAGCTGGTGCAGTGCTGTGGTTTTGACTTTCAGTCTGGGAACAACACTGATAACACCGATGTTTTCAGTTGGTGCTAAGTAATGTTTACTCTGACCAAGGGCTTTCTCAGTCTCACGCTCTGCCAGGGAGAGGGGAAGCCGGGAGGAAGCAGAGACAGGACACCTGACCCAAACTGGCCAAAGGGGTATTCCATACCACAGCACGTCATGCCCAGTATATAAACTGGGGGGAGTTACCCGGAAGGCCCAGATCGCTGCTCGGGTCGGGCTGGGTATCGGTCGGTGGGTGGTGAGCGGTTGTGTCCTTTTCCCTTGTTATTCCTCTTATCATTATTATTGGTAGCAGTAGTGGTTTGTGTTATACCTTAGTTACTGGAGTGCTGTTATCTCAACCCATGAGAGTTACATTCCTCTAACTCTCCTCCTCATCCCTCTGGGAGTGGGGGGAGGAAGAAGCGGGGGAGTGAGCGAGCGGCTG
>NW_009927902.1:1132-1408 GCF_000696875.1 Nestor notabilis | reverse complement strand
CTGGTTGTGCTGGGGATCAGCATGTTGGCACACATACGGAGTGTGTTTTACTCACGGCCATCCCACCCTGGGAACACCCTATTTCGTCTGATCTCACAAGTTAAGCAGTGTTGGTTTCAAATCTGGTCTAGGGTTAGGAGATGATAGAGGAGGACAACTAAGAGATTTTACCCGAGGCTGGACAGTTATGAGTGGCAGGGGGTGTGGGATAGTATGGGCAAGGATCTAGGCCAGTGGGCCCCTCCAGTGGTTTGCAACCCCCACCCCGCACAAGTG
>NW_009927902.1:657-956 GCF_000696875.1 Nestor notabilis | reverse complement strand
CCCCCCCACCCCAACCCAAGACCACCCCAGCCACACCACCCCCAGTGACAAGCACAGCAGCTACTCAAACCCTGACAGCAACAGGCAGTGCAGCTACTCCAAGCAGCTACTCCAAGCAACAGACAGTGCAGCTACACCAACTCCAGCAACAAGCAGAGTAGCTACTCAAACCCCAACAATAACAGACAACACAGCTGTTGGTGTTACTCAAACCCCAAGCACAGCAGTCACTCCAACCTCAGCTACAGACACTGCAGCCACTCCAACCCTAGTGGCTGGCAATCCCACCCACACCAACA
>NW_009927902.1:0-557 GCF_000696875.1 Nestor notabilis | reverse complement strand
ATGAAGTGAAGAAAGATGAACTCCCAACGCACTTACTACAGGGGACAGCATCTGAACAAGAGTTACTACTATGTGGATCAGAGGAAGAAGAAGAAGAAGAAGAGGTGACTTCTCGACTCCGGACCTCAACTAAGCTGCGGAATATGCAAGATTTCACCCGTATGCCAAGGGAGCACACCATCACCTGGTTGCACCGATGCTGGGACAATGGGGCTGATGGTCACAAACTAGAAGCTAGGGAAGCCAAGCAGGTGGGATCACTTGCTAGGGAAGGAGGAATTGACAAAGCAATTGCAAAAGAGAAGCAAGCCCTCAGCCTTTGGAGGCAGTTGGCAGCGTGGAAAGAAAGGTTGCCCGACAAGGACGATGTGACGAATTGCTCAGCCAACTGGACCACAATCGAGAAAGCCATCCAGTCCCTAAGGGAATCAGCCATTGTAGAGATGATCTATCATAGGCCAGATGCCAGGATTGTATCCACAGATCCAGAGGAGGTTGAATGCACATGACCCATGTGGCGGAATCCTACACAGAGTGCACCATCATCATATGCCCAC
>NW_009927901.1:40367-50273 GCF_000696875.1 Nestor notabilis | reverse complement strand
ATCAGTCCCGTAGCCCCGTCATAGAAGGCCAACAAATTGGTCAATTTGTCTTGTTTGATATGAATATTTTCCCTTTCTAGAAGAAAAAAAAAAAAAGCTTGCTCTTATAATGCTAAATTAATTCTAACTTCCAGAAAAAATGAGAGGAAGCATTATCCCACAAAAGGGAAGAGTATTTTGGAGTAGAGAAAAATAACTATAGCAGAAATGTTATTACACAGCTCTGGCAGCCAAACATTGTGAGATGACACATTTGTGAAATATTGAAGCCTACAAGTGCCTATGGCTGCCATATAAGTAACCAACAACTTATGTAAAGCTGTGATAATTATAGAAAGCATTACAAATGATATCTACTTCAGCATATGCTAGTTTTATGGTTGTGATTCTTGTAAATTTGGGTCCACTATTCTCAAATATCTAACCCCTTGAATTTTTGTTTTGGAATTCATTCTTTTTCTTTTTCTAAACTTATTTCTTCTGCAGCAGAATTCCATTAAAGCTGATGCTAGATTGGAAGGAACTTTTTTTTAATGGAAAACTGATATATGAACAAGCCTCAATTCAACCTTTGCTGAATGAACCAACCCCAGAACAACTTGTAGACCTGAATAAAATGAATCTGTTAGATGAAAAAGATTGTAGTGAATACAAGGTACATCAAACTGATAAGACATAATGGAAGATAATACACTTTGATTTCTCATAATCATAAACATTTTGTTGTGATGTTTCATTTTGTTCTTTTACAAGTTTTAAATATCAGATTTTGACATGCATTTTCTTTTCATTGCCTGAAGTTCTATATGAAATATATGGCTATATTTCATGTCAACAGCAGTGGAGAACTGGTACAATTTTAAAACACTGTTATAATTCATTCTTGTATATAACATTGTTTTTCCCTCTTGAGCTCGTAGGACCAATATATGAACTTGATAGTCTTAATTTCAGTAATTTTGAGTGAAAACTTTCTAATAAGATTTATTAGTTTGAGAGAAGCATTTGTTTTAAAATGGTAACATTAATGAAAATTATTAAAAATGGCTGGTATTTTTCTTAACTTTCAATTAGAATACAGGTGACTATTTTTCAGGGAACCTTAAATCTTTTCTTCAGCTTTACAATGCTTTAATATGATTTCATAAGTTATAGGTGAAGTATTAGTGTTTTCCTGTTTAAATGTATTGTGCAGTTTTTTTCCAAATTACATTAATGGTACTCTGGGGGAAAAAGAAAATCCTGCTACATATTCAGTCTTTTGGAATAATCTGTTTAACTGGAATATGGCCAAATCATGGCAAATAATCTGTCTTTGACTTGTTGGGAATATATAACTACAATATATATGTGCTTTTATCCACATCCTGAACCAATTGGTACATTTTCTTTTGCAGTGAGTGTAAGTGTTTGTTAAGAGTTTCTGTGATCAATGTCTGACAGCTCAATTTACTTTGGTTTCAATCTTAATATAAATTTTTCTGATTAACTGCTATTATAGCTTATTATCTGCTGCTCTGGTATCTATTTATAAGGTCCTTGTTCAGACTTTATCAACTTGTAATGAATTTTTCAATCACTTTCTTTAGGTGAAAAATGCATATATACAAGACCAACAGGGAGGACATATGGGACAGACAGGCAGGAAGCAGTGGGGAGTTTTTCTGTCATACTGTTGTTTATATTACACCATAGTAGTCTTCTCTGGATGTAAAGCACTGGAGTTCACAAACATTTAATGACACATTTAAAGTCTCTTTTTCACTACCAGTCTGTTTCAGCTGTACATCCACATAATTAATTTTTTCTCCCAGTTGTTGATAGTCTTATGCCTTTCTGAAAAGCTGGTATCATATGACATGTAAAGTTTTTGGCACCAACTCATATTTGTGTCTTCTAAAAACCTAAGTAAATTACTAATACCCACCTTTAATTGCTTCTAGATAAAAGTATGTTGGCAGGGCATTCTGGCAGTTTATGCTGATTTTCTTAACCCTTGAGAAAAGCTCAGCAAAGGCAATTTTGCACCTCTCAAGAATATTATGTTTACATTAGGAATACTAACTAAAAGTGTCAGATACATTTAATAAAATACAAGAACAAGATACAGTGCTATCAGTCTACTGCACATTCCACATTAGATTGGAAATATTTGGAAACTACTATATCATCAGTTGTCGCTAATCACTTAATAAATTAGTGGATGCACGCAAAATAAACGTACGAGTAGGCACTTCTCAAAATATCAAATAATTTCTAGTTTAGATCAAGAGTATTGTCAAGGAGTTATATAACTTTCACCTGGATACCTGAAAATGTGTTTCTGACAGATAAGCTACTTTCTTACAAGAAAGGTACAGTCTAGCAATCTTCTGCTTAAAAGGAAAAGAAATCTGAAAGATGAGTATGTTGAATGGGGAGCCCATTCAATTTGGAATTAATTTTTCCTCGTAGAGTTTAAACAACTCATCCATCTTTACTTCTTGCTTAAGGAAGAATGGTTCAGATAGGACAAGGATTTGGGTTTTTTAAGTATGCTTTTTCAATTACATGTTAAGAATTATGTTTTCTGAGATTGATTAGAGAGGGGATATTGTGCAACTCAAGATTTTTTTTAATTTGGTTTTACTGATTAAAAGTAGGAGGTATTTTCATTTAGAGTGACAATAAGTTACACTGTATTATTCTAATGCACATATATTCAAAGTTGACACTGATCGAGTTCTGTTAGTAGAATGTATACTGTGAAAATGTATCATTCATGTGAGTAAGTTCAGGAAAAGGTTGCATATTCTACCTGGAATGTGGATTCAAAACATTATCTTTCAGAAGAACTTTAAAACTGGTTGCTTCTGTTAATGATGATTAAATATTTAATTTAAGAATTATGTAATTGTTGAGGTTGAAAGGGATGTGGAGGTCATTTAGTATCACCTCTTTGCTCAAAGCAAGGCCAGCTTCTGAGTCAGATAAAGTTGCTCAGAACCTTGGCTGGTGAGCTTTCAAGTATTTCCAAGGATAAAGATTCCACAGACTCTCTGTGTTTAGGCACTCTTATGTGAACTTTTTTTTTCTTCATTATTTTTCCTACTTGGAGTTTCTCTTGCTGAAACATTTGACTGTGTGCCAACCCTTTATTGTGCACCCCAAATGAGGTGGCAAGCCAGAATCTATTTGGGAATATTATCAGTCCATGTATCTTTCAGACAGCTTTTTAGTATTCTGCAACCACATAATAGTTAATACAGGTCTAGAATTACCCTGCACACTAAAATGTTCTCTTTTAGCTTTTTGTACCACAAGCTGCACGTCAGAACTTTCCTATTGCTGTAACATCCAGTACTGGTAGAGTATATATTAAAGTGACTAATAGCAAAGAGTACAATTCAGTGTTCACTTCTTATGACTACATCCTTCCAATCTCATCTTTCTTCCAGTGAGATTGCCAGGAAGAATATTTTTGCTAGCAAAAGCTCATTAAGCTGAATGCTGGTAACTCATAGTACTGATAAATTTATATTGGTCTTAAAGTAGTTGAATTGAAAGTTTCTGTTCAGTATTTCCTTCCTTCAAAATTGTTTGAATTATATGGTGGCTTGTTTGTTTTGGATTGTTGATTGATTTTGGTTGTTTGTTTGTTTGGGTGGTTTTTTTTGGCTGGGTTTTTTTTGGTTTTTTTTTGGGGGGGGGTGTTTTGTTTTGCTGGGGGGTGAAGGTTGGTTTTTTGTTTGTCTTTTTTCTCTCTATTCTACGTATGTTAGGCAAATATATATATTTGAAATATTTGTCCATACAAATTTTCAAAGATTTATGTGTAATACTGGACAACAACATTATCCCATTTTTAAAGCACTGAATATTAGGATACTGACCTTCTATTCCAAAAATCCGCTACTAATTCATTCTATGGTATTGGTGAAATGATTTTTCATGTATATGGAATTAAAAAATTATCCTAGGAATCTATGAAATGGTGGGAGTTGTAAGAGTACTTGTCTCAACTAGTTACTAGTGAATATCAATAAATGCATAATGATTATGACATAATTAAAGCTTTTAACAAGGGTCTATTCTAAAAAATATTTTATTACTCAGTAATATTCAGATTTGGTTATTGTATGTATCGAAGTTGTGTATAAATACATATATCTAGAAAGATGAAAACCAAAGCATATTAACAAACTATTTGGTAATTTGTCATTTATACAGAGTATGACAGGGGAATGGTGCCCAGATGAAGAGAACAGTGAAAGCAAACCTCCTCTTAATAATAACATATTGGGTCATGTGCTTCATAGACTAATGGAGATTTTTTATCCTCCAAAACCCATACCTTCACCTGCATTTCCTCCTTTTCCTATAAAGGGATGTATTTTGGGAAAACCTTTCAGTGGAAAAACTACCTGTGTAAAGTTTATTGAAAAAGGTAGAGTGGGTTTGTTCTGTTCATTTGTTTGTTTGTTATTGCTAAAATTCTTTATTTTATTATATATTTTAGTCTTTATTGGCCTTAAAATCCCACTTTTTTGTGTACTAGTTTGCAATATTCAGGTGCTATCTGTTGATATTTTGGTTCAAGAGGCCATCCAAGCTTTTCTTAAAAATGAAATGAAAAGTGAGCAAAATATGATTCCACAAGAAGCAGAGAGTTCTGGGGAAGAAAATGAGGTAAGCAATTTTGTTAACTTTGGTTTTGGCTCCTACAGGCTGATGAGCATGAAATATGTAAGGAAGAAAGCATGTTTCAATTTTTTTCTAGATTTCAAACCTAACTCTAAGTTTTGACTTACAAGACTTCGAGAATCAGCTTGAAATGACAGGCTTATTTTTCCTGTAATATGTAGTTTCCTTTCTAATCCATTTTCTTTCATAACTGATACAACGTCAAGAAGAACTTACCACTGCGGGATGTATTAAAGAATTTTGAAACAGAAATACCTATCAATGGAACCGAAGGTGGGTATATATTTTACTTATATATGTATGTATACACGTAATCTTACTGGATTTAAATGACAATTCCTTTTGTACATTTGAGGTAATATCCATGATGTATGAGTTTTCACAGTAGTTTCCATTATGAATTTCCTGTTTCCACACATTCCTAGTGTCTGGGAACAGCAAGTGAGGCTGCTCCATGAAGGAAAGTGAGCTAGGTGACAAGCGCAGTAGCAAAGCAGGAAGTGCCAACATTTGTCCACAAAGATAAAGGATATCCACTGTTGTCAGAGTCACTATCAGGTCCAGAGACATTGATCAGCATGAGCCTCAGTCTGATGCACTTCACCTTCTTTACTGAGAGGGCACATTGCTAGCTAATTGTCAACTTGTTCTTCTCCAGGGCCTCCAGGCCTTTCTCTGCAAAGCTGATTTCAAGACAGCTGACCCCCAGCTGGTGTTGAAGGCAGGAGGACTTGCATCGCCAGATGCAGGACTTTGCATTTCCCTTCAATGAACTTCATGAGATTTCTGTCAGCCAGTTCCTCCAGCCCATCAAGGTCCCTCTGAAGGGCAGCACAACAAAGTGGTTTATTGACCAGTCCCTCCAGTTTCATGAGGGTCCACTGTGTCTCAGTTGTGCAGGTTGTTAATGATGATGATAAACGATATCGGTCTCACAAACCACACTTGAGCTACACCAGTGATTTGCTGACTGTCAGCTGCACTTCATGCTGCTGCTCACAACCCCTTGACCCTGCCAGTTCAGCCAGTTTTGAGTCCATCTCACTGTCCACTTACCCCGTCCATATTTCATCAGTTTATCTATAAGGGTATGAAGTAAGACAGTGTCAAAAGTCAAAAGTGTCAAAAAAACACCACATGCTGATCTGATCAACTATGGAGCCTGCTACCTCACTGTAGAAGGTTGTCAGTTTTTTCAGGCATGATTTCTCCTTCCTAAAGCCATGCTAACAACTCCCAGTCATCTCCTTGTCTTTACTGTACTTGGAAATATTTCCATGCATATTTGCTCCATCAGGAGCATCCATCTGAAGTGGTGCTGCCTGTCTTCTACATCCCAAATTCCTCCTTCTTGCCCTCCTTGAGAAGAGGGATGGCAGTTAAATTCTTCTCATCCTGGGCGTCTCCCTAGTCACCAAGGCCCTGACTGTGGTGGGAGGGCTGGAACTAGATGATCTTTAAGATCCCTTCCTACCCATACCATTCTATGGTTCTGTGATCATTAAGATTATGGCCTAGCAATGACATAAGCCAGGTCCCTCAGCTTGTGTGGGAATGTGCCATCAGGTCACATGAACTTGTGTATATTTCCAGTTTATGTAAATGTTCCTTAAGCTGATCCTCCTCTACCAAGGGTAAATCTTTGTTGCTGCAGACTTTCCTGCTAGTCTCTGGGGCTTGGGATACCTCAGTCTTTTGCATGTTTCAGCAGGCACACATTTTCCCTAGACTTCCTTTTGCTGTGGAGAGACCCGTAAAATCCCTCCTTGTTGCCCTCCCAACTAGACATAAGAAAAGGCTTTTTCCTCATGAGAAGTATTGAGCATTGAAACGAATTGCCTGGAGAGGTAGGGTAGTCTCCATCCTTCAGGGTGTTTGAGATCACATTGGGTAAACTATTGAGCAACCTGGTCTGACCTCATAACTGATGCCACTTTCTACAGAAGACTGAACTCGAACTAGGTGACTTCCAGAAGTTGCTTCCAACCAAAATTAATGATCCTATGATTCTAGCAATTGTATATACCTTCTGTACTGATTTTTTTTCAAAGAACAATAATGAGGCATATACTTTAATTATCTATCTATAGTAATAAGTATTACATTAATTGTCATTACATAAGTATTACATTACATTGTCAAACTTTGCAATGTACATATTTCAGGCAATTTTCCTGTCAGAAAGGATCCATCTTGGCAAGAAATTAAATCAGATAACAGTCAAGATGACCTATCCAAGGTTTGTAATCTAATTTTATCTTCTACTTTCTAAACATGCATTAGATAAAGTGGCTAAATTACTGAAATGGTGACATCCTTTTATCATTCTGAATTAATTTGTTGACCTCACTGCAATTATTTTCTGTTTGAAATATTAGAAGTGTTTGTTATGGTAATCTATTCCTTTGTGTCTTGCTTAGACTTGTACATACTGTTAAAGTTCTGTATCTTCTTGTTAAATCTCATAGTTACGTAAGATATGTTATTATGCCATTTCTGGGTTAGCAGAAATGTATTCCCGCTCTTGCTGCTGCCAAGCAAATAGACCGTTCATCCCATGACAAGTTTTCTTTTTGTTGAAAAATGCTTAATTCTACAGTGATATCTTAGACCTTATTGCTTATTGGAAAACGCTTCAGATATAAAAGAATCCGTATGGAATTAATGCTGCTGTAGGAAACCGTCAGTGGAATTATGTTATATGAAAATCAGAATAAGCTTAGAACCAGGACACTTAATTTGTCGTTCTTGGCCTTTATATCCTTTGTTTCTCAACCTTGTTTCTGTCTTCATTTTCATGAGTGTAATGATGGAAATCTGTTGGAGATTGCACTTAACCTAGGTCTTTTTTATATCACTTGAAACTACTTATGCTTAAGAGATAATAAAAAATATTAATTATAAACTAGCAATGCAATTAATTTAAATAAATAATATTGGATATATAAAGCAGAATCATACTCTTTTTAATAGTGTTGTGAACATTCTGAGCAGATGAATCTAACGCTGCACTCTTCCACAGCTATCTGTACGTGCACAGCTTGGTGCCGCATCACAGAAATTGATGAAGAAAGGAAAAAGCATTCCTGATGAATTACTAATTGATATCCTATTGGAGGCCATTAAGTATGAAACTGTACAGCTTTTTTTTGTCAGTTACTTAGAATGTAGTTACCCAGCTTGTATTCTGGATTCAGACATTTCTCTTTTTTAAAGTATTTTTTGAACACTGGAATATTGTAATTTGAAAGTGGAGCTAATTAGTGGTTAGTGTTAATTTTATGCTAGTAGTAGAATGTTAGCAGTAGAGTCTAGCCCTAAATTTTGCAGACATTGTTGCATACTACTGAAGGTAAGTGAAAATATACACGACTATCACATAGTCATTAAATATAACTAAAGTGAATATAAATGTCTTTATTTTGCTGAAGCTATTCAGCATATGCTACTATTTTTTCTTTCAGGTTTTGTGAAATGAATAATCCAAACATTCATACTTTAGCAGATAGGTTACTTATTTTGTCTGCAGAAAATGGTCTCAACTACCTAGATGTGCAATTAGCACTTTAGTTTCCACATGAATATAATTTCAGTTATATTACTCCCATTAGTATATTTTAAAGTTATGAAACAGATTTTTCTATTTGCTACTTCAGTACAAATGTACTGTGTAGTACAAAATAGTGTAATTACACCTCTAATCATAGTCTGTATAGAAAGTGGTTTTGAAAGCTTTTTTTCATTTTTAGTTAGGCTTAATGTTATTTTTCAGATCTAAAATCCATTGCTCTACAGTTCAGGATTTAATTATGTGTGACATATTCTCTATTCAACCGGATATTTAATATACTGAATTCAGAAAGAGACTGCTAGGGCAAGCTCTTCTTTAGGTGTTGTTATTATTATGCTATCAATTCACTGTATAAATCTGGATCTTCATTTACTTTCAAGACAAACACCACCAGAGAAGGGGTGGATTGTGGATGGTTTTCCGATGACAATTAATCAGGCAAAGCTATTTGAAAAAGCCTACACCGGGATTGATCCAGAAGCAGAAGATGCAAACTCTGTAAAGCTCTCACTTGTTATAGATCCCAGAGCCCCTAACAAGCCTCCTGCTACCTCATCTGCATTTGATATATCTGTATTATTGGATATTTCAGACACTGTGGTACTGGAACGTGTGGCTATCTTGAAGTGTAAGTTTCCAACTACTTTTGGAAAATGACAAGCAGATTTTGGTGTTTGTAAAAGGAAAGTTAAAATTTTTATAGTACTAAAATATCTAAATTGTGAGTACTTTGCAACATAGCAGCAAACTGCATATTTTAATTAAAATACTAATTCATAACAATATCTGTACTTTCCTCTGCAAATTATGAAATTAGAAGTTGTTTAGATTTCTTGACAGCTTTCTTATCCATTTGTAAGTATTTTTCTCCAGGAGACATGTTTGGAAAGAGATGAAGAAAATTATAAACAAAGGGACCTGCCAACATTCATACCCTATTTATTACTGCCTTTCCTTTGTCTTCATTTAGTCAGTGAACAATCAGAAATTGAAAATTTTGACCACAAAGGCAAAAACATGAAAGGCTTTTTGAGCTATGTTTCACTTCCAGACCACACGTTTTTAAATGTCCTTACTCACCTTGGCAAAACATAGGTTGTTTTCATGAATTGTCCAGATTGTGGGGAGATTCCTTGCCATTGCTTTCACTCCAGGGCTTACATGACACATAGCTGGAATTAAAGCACCATTACCTTTAGCTTTTATCAATAGGTAGGAGCAAGTGTGAGGCAAAATCATTAGAGCTTTTACTAACAATGCAGTGAAGATAAATGTATAGACACCTAAAATTCTTGTTAGACCTTGTGTTGACAAAACACTTTGAAAATGTGATAATAAATGTTATCATTTCAGAAATACAAACAGAATTGGTTTCATAAAATGCAGTGATAGAGTCAAAAGAGCAATAAACACTGCCCCCTACCCTCCCCCGCCCCCCAAATCTGTGAAAAAGGGCTTATTTCTAATAAATGAAAGGAATTTTTTTTGGACTTAGGAAAGACGGAGAGAGAGAGAATCCTTTGTCTTCCAATGCAGTGGAATATCTACCCACTGATGTGAAAAGGAGTAGTTACTTCAAGGAAGATTCAGATTAGACTGGAAAAGTACTTTATAATTGTTATAGATAAGCCTGAAATAGTCCACCTGCAGGA
>NW_009927901.1:13408-40336 GCF_000696875.1 Nestor notabilis | reverse complement strand
CTAGAGATTTCTATGACTGAAAGCATGTATCAGGAAATGTTAGATGATCTTAAGGTCCTTTCCAACCCTAACCTTTCTGTGAGTCTATGATTGACTATGCATTTAAACAGAGGAAGAGGCAAGACTCTGTCTTCAGGTTCTTTCCTGCTTAATTTTATATTTCTATCATTTTCTCCAACTTTTCCTTTCTTTTAGGAAGTTTAGTACCCTGTTTTAAAATGAAAAAATATAACATCATGGAACACTGAAATTTTTCTTTTAATAATTATCTTGCTGCAAATAAGTACCTGCATAAATGCCTTTTTCAATATATGCTCATATGTGCTGTTTTCTACACAGCAGGTAAATCAAAGTCATCTCAGACTGAACAGGAGAACAAAAACAAAAATTCAGATGCTGTAATCCTGGAAGAGAAGATTGACTTCAGCAGAGGCCAGGTGCTACATAGGTATGTTATACAAAGTACAAAGAAGTTGCTTCAGCCAAATGTTTAAGCATGTAATTGATTTGAATCTCATATGTGTTCTATAATAGTGCGGAGATGCATAATGTTAACAATCAGCTTAGGAATTTCTCTAATGTGATGCCTAAGGAGTACATTAATTTTTAGCACAATATAAATAATCCTAGAAGGTAAGAATTCAGGTGTGTTGTTTTTCCAAGGTATTCTTCGAAGGAGAGTTTTCTTTTTCAGATATATATTGCATGAACCATATGTATAGACATGCGCATATATATGTATCTATGCATACATATATCTGACATCTGTCGTGCATCATGTAACTGCTCTTTTTTCTTTCCTATGTTGAAAATGAATGGGTTGATGTGAATGGAGTGTTATTTTGCAAAAAAATTATTGCTTGGATTTGGTTTAGTATCAAAATAGATGGTCTGCTTTTTCTCTTGTTTATTATTTTGGTAAAATGTTTTCTTTCCATTAGTTAGATTTTAATTTTATACGTTAATATGATTTTTGTAGAATTTCAGGCTTTCTAGACGTCTGGCCAAAATTAGAGAAATGGTTTTCAGTCCATCAAAATATTCTAGTGAAAGTCAATGCAGAGAGAGAAGAAAGTCTTGTGTGTGAAACAGTGAAGGAAATTATAATAGAAGAAATTTTCAAAAAACAGAATAGAAGTAAGTTTTCCTGTTCTTACTTTTCACAAGACTTTGTTCTTTATAATTAAAACTAATACTGATCAGTAACTGTATGGAAACATACGTTTTACTGGCTTTGAAAGAATTTGGGGATGTGTGAGTCAGTGATAACTGACAGGCCAGAACTCTGAACTTCCCTGTTGTGTTTTTACCTTTTCAGAGGATATGGACCTATTTCATGTAATTGTAAAGATAGTTTGAGAAAAATAAAATGTTTAAGTGTCAATTTTATTTACTTATATTTAATTCTGGTTTAAATATTACAGCTAGCATCTTCACCATATGGAATAGCATAATGGTGTAAGAAAGACTAACTTGTCTTTATCAACATATATTAATCTATTATCATCAGCTTAAAACCATGGATAACTTGGAGTGGTTTTGACATGTGTTTTGGTGCATCTTTATTCCAATTTTCCTTTTAATTACCCAAATAGAATGAACCACCTAAAGAAAGGAAAAATTATGACATACCCAGGGGAAAAGATGCATCAAGTAAACTAGAATTAGTAGACTTCTAAATAACCAGCTTTTTTCTCCATAATTATTACCAGAAAGTCTTGATGTGTCTTCTACCACCCAAAAAACCCCCCAAAACCCAACACCATACAAACAAACAAAACCTGTAATAGCTTGAAAAGTACTCCTAACAGTCCTTGCAGTAAAAGTTTAGACCACTACTCCTGCACAAGGTTTCCAGTTCATTGACTCCTGCTGGAGTCAATGGCAGAATTCCTATTAATGCAAATGGAGTTTAAAATTTCTGGTTAGAATCCAGCTATCTTGTAGAAGTACTTTAAGGACTATTTACTCCATATGGAGCAGTAATCCCTGTGGTCAGTTAATAGTGTCTGATTTTATATTTATATTAATAGATTCCAAGCTGTCCTTCACTGTTAGGTTTATACAGCAGAACAGAGGTACGAGAATATATATTAATTTGTAGCATTCTGCGAAGGACACGGTAAGGCTAAATGCAGAGATTGTAAAATATTTAGCAGAAGCTAAAGTAGTTGGAATATTTTATGTGGCCAACAGTTTTGTTCATTTTATAAATCTAAGTCAGGAGAATGATAGCAGTTTTTCCATTGAAGCAAGACTGGTTTTCGGAGGCAGATTTGTCACACTTAAAGTAAAACAAAACAGATCTACTCTTTAAATATTAAGTTTCCTTCAAACAAAGAGACAAGACTGTTCCAACGTTGGTTTAATGCAAGCTTGTTTATTTTCTTTGCGTATTTTCAATCAACAGCAAAACTGGCCAGAGTTTGTGCTCATGATTCTGAGCAGATAATTAATGTTAACTTAAAAATCTAGTTGTTGTAGGATCCTTCTGTGGTCACTGAGGAGAAGCTGGTATCTTTCTCGACATCGGTTCAGATCTTAGGATCGAATGCTCTGAAGCTGCTAGTACACTCAGTATTATTTTGCGATACTATAGGTTAGCGGGGTTAGTTTTTCACTTGTTTCTTTCTCTAACATGATCTTTTCTGTCTCTTTTTACCCCATCTATCTTCAATACTTCTCAGCTTCTCATCAGACTAAGGTGTATTTTCCACATTAGGCCAAATTTAGCTGAATTTATCTGTTATTTCTTCAATGTTTGTTTTTATTGATTCATTCTTTCCCAAGTCTAGCACAGAAGCTAGACTTAGTTTACAACCAATCTTTAATTAAGCAGGTAGTCGCTGAAATGATGACAGTTACAATGAATCTCAGAATTGTATCAACACCACTGGCCTTGATTTACCTGGTAAAGAATTTGTTACGTATATGCATATATATTAATTCATTATTTTTCTGTTTTCCTCACAGTGCTGGTTTT
Organism: Nestor notabilis; assembly: GCF_000696875.1. Lineage (NCBI taxonomy): Eukaryota > Metazoa > Chordata > Aves > Psittaciformes > Psittacidae > Nestor > Nestor notabilis. Next base: position 37,353 of record NW_009927901.1, on the reverse strand, counting down.
AGAAAAGTATCAGTCCTGCAAAATATAAGCTTAAATGGAAAGTGATTTTATAACTTTAGCATCAATGGTTTGATTCATATATTTTTTGATGAACAACACCTAAGTAATGAAATATTTAGTATGTTCCATTATCTCAAACTTGTCAGAGTAGCATAGATTCTGTTTATTGATGTTTAAAATGCATTTGAAGGTACTAATTGTATGTTCATATAACAAGGATCTGCTAAAGAAATATCACCAGAAAAGAAGATTTCACCAGTTAATATAAGTAATATGGATACACATACACAGGAAGACCTACTTCCTCCTATTCCTGTGGAACCACCACCAGCTGAACCAGGATCAGATGAATGGATTTATGTAGATGAACCACTTCCCAAGGTACATTAATTCATGATTGAAAGTCTTAGATATCAAAGTATATATTTTTCTCAGTATTTTATACATATTCTACCTGAACCTTTTGTCTCACTGTGTTTTTTTCTTCAATATTTTTCAATGAAATATACACTAGTACTGTATTGTAAATATTTAAAAATACAAATAACAGTTGTTACTAAAATGTATGAAATAAGAAAACACACTTTAAAATTTTGATCTTTTTTTTATATCTAAATTCTTCACAATGATGAAGAAGAGCACATAGATGCCAAATTAATGATACTTTTTAATACTATGACATACTAACATAGTGTTACTAAGCCAGTTTCCTGTCTCTGACAAAGGACAGTTGTGGATGCCTTAGAAAGAATGTAAGAAGGGGGAAGTGTGCACTGATCTTTCTCCTAGGATACTTTTTTCTAACATGTTTTCCCCTGGGACATCTTCCTAGTTTGCAGTAATCTGAAATTTAGGGTTTTCCTGAGATTATTTTAAAACTTCATCTTTGTGTTTAGTAGCTCTCAGAAGACATTTCTTCCATGATTATGTCTAATTTCTTTTTTTTGAGCAATTTACATTTTGGTCTCCATGATACAGTTTGTATAATTATGCTCATTCTGGAAAAAAATAAAATCTGTCTCTCCACTTTAAACCTGCTGTTTGCCTGGGTCATTTGATGACGCCAGTTCTTGGATTGTAGCATATAACGAATAATGCTATATCACCCTCTGAAGGTATGAAAGATGTGACAGGCACCTATAACATCTTCATTTAATTCGGTGTTGCTTCATGATTATGTCTAATTTCTTTTTTTTGAGCAATTTACATTTTGGTCTCCATGATACAGTTTGTATAATTATGCTCATTCTGGAAAAAAATAAAATCTGTCTCTCCACTTTAAACCTGCTGTTTGCCTGGGTCATTTGATGACGCCAGTTCTTGGATTGTAACATCTTCATTTAATTCAGTGTTGCTTTGCTTCATCGATACAGTCATAGTATGTTTAACTCACCTCATGTGGCCAGTTCATATGTTCAGTCATCATTCTTGCCATTCTGTTTGTTCTACTGTAAATTTTTTTGAGATGGGGAGCTGGCACTGTATGAAATATTTGAGATTTAGATTTCAAAGCTGCTTAATGTTGCTTTGTATTTTGTTCTGTAACTGGTTTCCTAATATTTACCAGTTTTGCCTTTGTGACTGCATCAACCTCACATACACTGTATTTCCTCTAGCCATGGGCTTCATTTCGTATTTCATGAGTGTCACTCAGTCTGTCTGCCTGAAAAATGTCACTTTTTCATCACTTGACAGTTGGCTTAGGTTTTTACCAGCTTTAGCAGTTGTGTACCATCAAATTTTGATAATTAAATACTCACTTAGAATCTTTGCTTAGTTTTTGAGCATATCCAAAACTGCATTGAAATATATCCGAAACATATTGAAATATTCTGCTGGAATTTCCCATTCATTTTGAGTATTGCCACATCTTTTCCAAATAAATCCACAGGATAAAACTGTATGTTGGTACAGTGTCTGTAGTCAGTTGTAAATAACTGTACATCAAAAGAAATACACAGTGAAGAAAAACTGTAATATGATTTCATGAGGTTATCTTTCTTATGTTTGCTAATGCTACAGGTAAATGGGTTACCAAGAAGTATATTGGTTAATTTTTATGTTTTTTAAAAATTCACAGGAGATACCTGTTTTTTTAGTACCTTACTGGGAAATGGTAGAAAATACATATATGAATACCATCAAAAGTATACTTAGATGTCTAAGGGATGAACAGCACTCGGTGATTTATTACTTAGCAGAAGTTAGGTAAGTAGAAATAGTGGCTTATTACGTTAATAGTTAGTATTTACCTGGGGCATATGTTTTTTAATGCCAAAATTATTTTTACTATAATTTACAGAAAAAAATTCCAAGATTATTTGAAGCATCCTGATCTTAAGCAGGAGTTTGTATCTCTGTGGCAATCAGATTTTAATTCAATTGCTGATGACCTGCGAGAAGATGAGGAAGTGAAAGCAGAACTACACCAAAGAGTTACTGTAAGTAAATGGCAAAAGTTAAAATATTATTAAATGTAAAATATTATTAAATGTAAAATGAATTTTGGGTTTGGTTTGGTTTGGTTGTTTGGTTTTTTTTGCTTTTACCACTCCTATGGAACTATCTCACTTCCTCTTGTACATAAAGTATTCTGAGGTTTGGCCATATCCTTCTTATGTCTTATGACTAACAAATCTTAGCAGTAATTTAGTTTTTCCATAAATGATATATAGTAATATATGTTATCTAAAACTGATTTATACAAAATACAGAGAATTTCTTTGAAATGTTTTGTCCCAGGTACATCTTTGCTAAGTCATACATGTACTGAGAATTCTTCTTCACAAAAATCCATAAGGTCCTAACAAGTTCAAAGCCGTATTTAACATGGGCAGGAAGTAGAGCTCTTTTTGAGCTCGTATTTCAGAAAAGACATGGGGTTTAGTTGAAATCATATCAGGAAATGCTTCCAGAAAGGAGAAAAAAAATGCTGGTAACATTATTAGTTGGAGGGAACATTGGTGGAATCATGGTTGAATTTCCTGAGCTGGAAAAAGAATTGGATCTCCTTTTCTATTTCGATAGAATGAAGTAGAGGACTTAAAAATCATCATCCATATTTTGAATTTCTACTAAATTGAAGTACTGGAATCCCTCTGTCCTGTTTTTTAGAAAGCTAAAATTAATATTTGGCCTTTCACTCATGGCAAAAATCTATGTTTGACATTGTCAATTTCAAATTAGATTAAGAGGAGGTGATAGTCCCATATGATGCAATAAGGCTCAGATACTGTGATCAGGTTAAGCAGTTTGGAGTAAATAAATGATTTCCAGAATTTCTGTTTCTTAATGACCCATTCTACCCATTGTGGATCCCAAACCTGTGGGTGAATGTGAAGATGATATTTCCTCTATGCTTTGAAGTCCTGTCCATTGTACTTCCCTGAATGTGAGAATTCTGTCATACAACCTTCCTTGCTGCTAGAAAAGGACAAGAGAGGAAATTGAGAGTGACGATCTGTGGAATGTTTTTCCTGAAACATTTCCAGCTTTCCCAGACTGTCAGCTGGACCCTTTCTGAAATACTGTCTGCGTTGGAAGCTGCCAGCTGTGAAATCTAAAAAACAAATTTCTTTGATACCAACTGGAAAACGTGAATATCCACCCCATTTTGTGATGTGTGAAAAATTCCTCAAAGGCCTACAACCCAAAGGGCAGCCAAGGCTTTGAGATCATAAGGGTCTAACCTCAGAATTCCTGTTGATAAAATACTGCCTTTCAGTAATTTCTCCAATTACTCTCTGTTGCTATCACTCACATTGTCAGTCGCTATGGATTAGGCCCCCCTACTTGTCTTGTTCCAGATAGAAAAGGATTTAGCACATGCATCCATTTTTTCTTTTTTTTTCACCACCTGATTACAAGGAAGCTGATATATTTAACACTCTTCTCTTCCCGCTGCCTCTTATTCCACAGAAGTCTGTCGCACTATTTCCATGTAGAGATGGCAATGGGGAACAGAATGGTTGCGTGCATGTTGCATGCTTAATAGATCGTCAGTGCTGTCAGTACGCTATATAGTGCTGCTATTAGATACAGTCTACTGGTTGAAGAGCCCTTAGTTATGAAGAACATTGAAGGAAAAATGGCATGAAGCAGTCCAGATTGGAAGAATACTGGAACTCTGACATACTCAGAATTTTTCCTATATTTTTTCCCCTTTGAGTATTCTTCTTATAAGTGTATTAGTTAGAAAACAATTCAAGTGGGAAATTGTTGGTGCAGTTGAGAGCTTAGCTATTCATATTCTTATATCTTTTTCTAGCTTAAATAGATCTCTGCCTGAGGAAAGCAGAACAGCCTACACATTTGTCTCATACCTTTGTATTATTCTCTCTGGCACATTTGTAAAGCTACTTTCTGTCAGCTTTGTGTAAGCACATGACGTGTTGATCAGTCTTTCACATTTATAACAATAAAGAAAAAGCCCCAAATGGGAAGATGCCTTATGCACAGGCAAAAAATTTTGATTTTTAATAATAAATATGAAAAAGGTATTTAAGTTTTCTTTCATAGTTATTTCTCATATTTGATTTTGTGTTTTAGGACCTAAGAGACCTTCTTTGGGATATCTGTGATAGCAGAAGGGAAGAAGCAGAGCAGGAACGTACTGATATCATGAATGATGGCTGGTTACCAGATCATAGGGGGATTGCAGTGAACCATTTCTTATCACTTATGCAGGTATGACTGTACTACGGAGTCTGCAGTGGGAGGGGACAGTGCTCCTCAGAGCACTTTCATATGGTTGGCTCCAAATAAGTAAGGGATTGAGAATTAAATAAGCAAGTGTTCATGCCTCCTCTGAATTTACCTAGAAAGTTAGAAGACAAAATGTAGACATTCGTACATTTAACTGTTTGGCAGGCAGGGAAAGTTAAGATAAACACTACTGTTTTAGTCCAGGCCTTCAAACTTTTAATCAGGAGTGTATAGTATTACTTTTTGCAATTTTATCAGTCCAGTGAATCATCTGAGTTTTGTAACATGTATGTTAGAGCTGTTTATCCTTCTGTGATTGTGTTGACATCTACTCCTAATTTACACATTACATAATTCACTGTAGACCCACTTGTCCTGTATTTCCTATATCACAAAATTATTGTAATTTTACCAATGTGGCTTGAAATTTTACCTATAGACTGAAAAAAAAAATAAAATGCAAGGAATAGTTTTGATTATGTGATGTTATTTGTGGCTCTTGAGAAAAACCTGTTCCAATACAACTCAGCTTTCACATCTCTGACTTAAAGTTTTCAAGAGACCATCTTCAAATAGTTGGTTCTCTCTTCACCCACATTAAGCCGTTCCTCTCATTCAGCCTGATCTGCATTACTTGAGGTCCTGAAGTAAAGTAAGATTTCCCTGTGACTGCTGGTCTAGGTGCATAAATTTGGTTTAGGGCTGAACTGGACTGGAATAGACTAGGCTAGACTAGACAGGCTTTTCTGTAAATGCAGTGACCATTGTATGAAAATACCGGCAATTTTAAAGAAGGCAATGAAAACAATACTTTAAACACATGCCATATGAAGCTACTTCAGCTGAAAATTCAGGCCTAAGCATCTAGGGGTGGGCTTCCTGCCCGTTAACTCTCAGTGTTATTTTTATATATTTAATAAACAAGGGAAGCACTCTTTTATCTCATATGAGTGTTGTGGCAATTTAAGTAACATTTCTGAAGTAGTCAGTTGCTGGAATAAGGAAATTATTAACTCTGTTTTGTAAGAGTCTAAATAATGCCCTAAATAAAGAGTTAAGGCCACCAACTTGAGAGAAGTCAAAATACCAAGTAACTGCTGACTAAACCATATTCATCCTGTAATTACACTATTTATAGGACTAAGTATTTAAAAATGTATCTTGAATTATATGCATAAAGAAGCCAAAAGTAATATTGGTGAGCTTAAATATTTTATTTTTCTACTTTCATATTCGTGTATAATTTTGCAATCCTTATTCTCTTGTAACAGAATTTCATGGACATGTATGATGCAGTCCAGAGTAGATGCACTATGAATCTAATTTGATCTGTCTTGTGTGGATATGCAAACTAACCATTTAAAATTACAAATGCATGTATTAAATATATAGACGTTTTATAAAGAAAAATGCAAAGGAAAACATTTTTAATTACTTAGTATATACTACCTAAAATAAAGGAACTACTAATAATGCTAAAACAACAAAACTAAAACTCTAATAACTAAGTCTTTACGTTAGGGCTTTGTTTGAGAAACAGCTAAAAATAGGCTGCTTTGGTATTGAGCTCTCCATCTGTGGGTTTTTCTGTGGGAAGTTACATATATTCCCCAGGTGGCTCTGTTACTGTGTGAACACATAGATTTGTATAAATGCCGTTTACCAGATTTCTTTCCACCTTTCTGTGTACACAGTGTTACACTAGAAGATTCTCCTTAATTTATGGATAAGTGCTGGTTTACACCACAAAGGTTTTATCCTTTGTTTTGTGAATGTGGTTTTGTGCATTTTCCCATGAATATTTAGTACTGTTTTGTCAGTTAGAAGCTAACACCATACTGTATCAATAAATCAAAACCTGACAGGTGTGCAGTGTTTTTTGAATCTTCTTCCAAGATGATTCATAAAAAGATCTTCAAGACATTTAGGTGTGTAAAGTCTGTTGATTTCTTTGGTCCAGAAATACTCTATTGCTTTTAAAATTTTCTCCATCATTTAACCTTTTGTATGTTATGCTATTAAGGATTTTATTTCTTTTGAACAAAAAGATGTGTATAATTTGTTGATGTTAGTATACTTACTCCTATAGAAATATATATACAGAAAAGTATGTTTTAATTAAATTCAATGCATCAAACATTATTTTTGTAAATATTTTTCCTGTTCTAACAACTAAGACTTTTATTAATCCTTAAAAATACCAGTGTGAAGATGTTATAGATGCAGAATGAAATATTTTGAATACACTATAAATTTTCAAACAAATATGGTTGTTTGCTGCTCTCCCTCAAACTCTTAAGATTTAGAATAGCTTCTGCTATTGTGTATTTTAAAATGTAACAGAAGTTTGTTCTGCCGTGTTTTGAATTGCAGTATTTCTATCTTTTTTTTTTTTTTTTTTGAGGTTGAAGTGGATCGTTTCCAAGATACAAAGAGACTTCTTCATGATTATTATAGAGCAATGGAAGGAAAAATCCCAACAGAGTACAGTAAAGATTTTAGTAGGATCCCATTGCTAGATATTATGGATTTAGAGCAGAAAGAAGATCAAAACAACTCAAGAAGGTAGAAATACATTATTAAATTATACAAATATCAAAAAATACAATGTACTGGTAGTTTTGTGGGTGTATGGGGAAATATATGTGTGTGTATTATAAAGGATGGGAACTAGGGATTATAGTCAATTGATGAGTCTTGAATCATCTTACAGGTTTAGTTTATCAATTTTTTACTGATTTACCTATATAATTTTCATTAATGCATCTCAGAATTAGAAAACATTTTAAAAGCTGCCTTAAGGAGAGATCTGGTATAGAAAATTTTCCTACTTGCCTCTGTGTTGCTGATAATTTTCAGTATAATCTTCTCATAACTAAGTTAAATATTATTACAGAACTTTAAAATATTTAAAAATAGGTAATTAAATGGGTTATGTAATGAAAAATATAAATCAAGAGTCTTCAAAGATGCATGCTATATTAAAAGTTAAAGCAATACTATCAAATGATTTCACAATATAAAAAATGCTGTCAATAATGACACCTGCTTTTTGAAAATACAGTTCATTTAGAAACTATCTGAGTAATGAGGCTGTGCTTCTAGCCCATGTGGAATGTACCAGCAGATCATGCAATCATCTGACATAGTTTTATCCATCTATTATTACTCCTTAGCTTCTGTAGTTAAACTAGACAGTTTTCTTGTCATCCACATATTTAACCACTTTTGGTCATAAGGAAGTTCATCCCTTTTCTGTTGGTATGGCAAATTTTGAAAATAGCATTCTTATTCTCCTAGCATATTCTCCAATGTAGTTACAAATTAACACTTTTTTAATAAAGGGATTATGAATACTACCTTATATTTAATTTTTAAGGATTCCTCTGGTTTCTTGGAAAGTGCCTGAACCAGAAGTAATTATTACCAAGTCAAAAACCAAGGGATCTCTGCAGAAAAGTGCTAAGGATGATAATTCTGAAAATGGAGTGGTCACTGTTGGGAAAGATGAAAGTCTCATTACTGATACATGGCAAACAGCAGCAACAACAGTATCCAATATGGTAAATAATGTTTTTACATTTTACAAGTATTTACTTAAATATTTCTGCATATCAGACAGTGAAAGCCTCCCATTCAGTAGGCAGCCTAAACACACAGCGTTCTCACTGTATATCTCGATTTCAAGCCTCTTGCTCCACCACTGATATTGAATATGTTTGTGTTCCTAGGAGGAAAATTTTGGAATCTGTATATTATCAGCACTATTTATAACTGGCCTAGTCATTAAATTACTGCAATATTTTGAATGTTGACTCTATATGTCTACTTCTTCAATGACACATTCTGCTGTTAATCCCTCAATAGAAGCATGAGAACAGGGACAAGTTTTATCCTGTGATGCAATGTTTGCTCAAACCTTTCACAGCTTCAGAGGCTATGGTTACATTGTTTTATATATATAGCTAAAAGTAAATTAAGTTGGCTTTTCAAATGGTTGGTTTCTAGTTTCACTTTTTCTTTCCTCTGATAATTTTAAAGAAAGCAAATATCTGCACCCTTACAGTGTAACTGTAGTCTTGTTTTGTATACTGTTGATTCTTGCATTTCTCACTTTTTCCTAGAGTACAGGTAATACGTTACAAGAATTAAAACCACTATCTCTGTCTTGCATTTTTGCTGTAGAATTTTATATTTGATTAATTAAAATTTAATCAGTTTAATTCAGTAATGTGTTCAGTTCTTGGCCCCTCACTACAAGAGAGATACTGAGATGCTGGGGGTGTCCAGAGAAGGGCAATGGACCTGGTGAAGGCTTTGGAGCACAAGCCTGATGGGGAATGGCTGAGGAAACTGGGAGTGTTTAGTCTGGAGAAAAGAAGACTTAGTGGGGACCTTATCACCTCAAAGGAGGATGAAGCAAGGTGTCTTGTCTCTTCTTCCAAGTAACAAGTGTTAGATCAAGAGGTAATGGCCTCAAGCTGCGCCAGGGGAGGTTGAGATTGGATATTAGGAAAAATTTCTTCACCAAGATGGTAGTCAGGCATTGGAACAGGCTTCCAAGGGAAGTGGTGGAATCATCATCCCTGGAATTGTTCAGAAACCACGTAGATAAGGCCCTTAGTGACATGGTTTATTGGTGGACTTGGCAGTCCTGGGGTAGAGGTTGGAATTGGTGATCTTAATGGTCTTTTCCAACCTAGCTGATTCTGTGATATCTCCTTTGTTTTATTTAAATACTTTCATCATGTATCAGCTATTTAAAATGGTACTGGCACAGTGTTGATACTATGTACTTTACTATGCGTGACTATGGTGTCAAGGTAACAGGTGAAATACAGCTTAGAGAAACTGAAGAAGAAGAACGTCAGCAGCTAAATGTGAAAGAAAATCTGAAATCTTCAAAGCCATCAAGCAAAGCTACCAAGGATTCCAAAAAGCAATCTCCAAAAAAAACTCCTAAGAAGAAAGGTATTTGAAATGCAGAACTTGTTTTACCAGTGCTTGAAATTGCTGAAATGTAAATATATGAGTAATACAGAAAAAAGAGAGCCAAGCCATTTCTTTAGGATTTAATTTCTCTTTTGAAATGTCCAATGAATGTGACATATCAATATGCAAAGCTGGTAGTGATAAAGGAGTGTGGAGGCTTTTGAAAGGCGATTGCATTTAGTTAATCATATTAATGATTATTATGTGATTACTATGTGCGACTTATGATTATTATGTGATTATTATGTGCAAATAAATATTGTAAATAGAACCTAGAAAGTAAATATTAATTTTTCTCTATGTGCTGTTTTGGAATTTAATAGTTAGAAATAGTTTATCAAATTTAATAAAATTCCATTAAATTCTGTCCACTTCTGTAACATACTGTAAAGAATGTAAAATCTAATGGAATGTATAGTCCTAAAAAAGCCCAGGCTCCCATAGGGTTAAATCTTGCTCATAGGCCTGGCAAGAATCTACCCAACCAGATGAGAATACAAAACTAATTTGCAAAAGAGAAACTGACCTTAAAATCTATCACTTTAACCTAACAATCCAGGCAGTCTGCTGGAAGGAATTCTGGCATGCAATGCTGTTTATATATTTTTTCATGAATACTTCCTTAAGCAGGTAGTGCTTTAAGTAACTTCCTCTTTCTGCAAAATGTCATAGCTCCAGCAGGAAGCAAGGCTAGTAGCCTATGTCTAAGCCTTGGACTTTTTGTAAAGACATTCTACACAGCAAAAGAGGGGCTTAAGCCCTGTGGATGTGAGGGTAGCCTGAAATTCAGGGACGTAATTTCCAAGTCAGAAAGCTGTAACTGAGAGTTATTATGCATAAAACACGTTTTTCTCTTTGACAGGCATTTGATTCAGTGCTCTCTGGTTGATTTTCCTCATAATATGGTTAACAAGTATAGCCACATAGATGCCTAATTTGTGGCCCACAGGAATCCTAATATGTGTTTAACATCTCAATCCTGCCAAAAGAGTATCAGATGTTCAGATTTCTACAAAAACTTTGTAATAAGAACCCAGCAGCAATCACCTGGTGTATGCTAAGTGGTTAGGTTGGGGTTTGTGGATTGCTTTTTGGAGCTAAATTTTTCGTGCAGACCTACATGACTTACCTGAAATCACAAATCTATAAAGTGAAAGAACTGCAACTGGAACTCAGCTGTGCATTCCGCATGGTAGAAGATGAAGTTATCAACTGATGTATCTGTAACTGAAGTATTGATTTTGATTTCATGACAAATACAGTATTACTATAGTCATCCTGTAACAGAAGAATTGTCTAGGATACAGCTATAGGCTAGCAACTGAGTGATAGAGATTATCACATGATTTTATCACTTCGAGATTTGACCATTTGCTTTATGTTGACCTTCTGTATCATGTAGATTTTTTTTTTTCTTTTTTCCCATATTTCCATCTGCTCTTCTTCTAGGACAAAGCAGTTACAAATATTCTAATATTTCTGAGTAACAGTCAAAGTGTTGTGACTGCAGAATTTCACGCAATCTTTGAAAAGCTGATGAAATATCTTTACAATGTCTGTTCATAGATGTGTGATTTAAAACAAGCTGCAAAAGCAGCCAACAGACTGGTTCAAAAAAAGCATGAAATAACATACCTCTCTTGTTTGCTTTTTTTTTCCCCCCCGACATATTATGATTTTTTAAATAGCATTATTATTTTCACTGCTTTGATGGTAACATTTACTATCATAGCATTTTTACTACAGTTTGCTAAACATGAATTTGCTCCAGAAGGAACAGCTCTCAATCAGAAGAGATTTATGTGCTGGTTGCGATATATCAGTAGTTTTTAGGGTCAAAGAGGACATTCTACCATCTAGGATCACAACAGAGTCACACCTGCTCATTCATGATTTTCCATTTAGAAGTACATTTTAGGATGTAATTTAACCAGTTTTAATGCAGTTGTATGTGCTGGAGTAATTTTATGTAGTGTTAATCTCAGCATGTCTTGCAGATATCAACTACAGTTGAAGAAACCTGAATGTCTTATTTTGACATAAGATACCTGAGTAATCACTTTCATATTCTCATAAATGGTCACATCAAGTAAATTGGAAAGTGCCATTTTTCATTTAAAACAAAATGCTGTCTCGTAAGTGTCTGTGTTTGGATACACAAGCTTATTACCAAAGTCCAAAGACTGTGGAGGTCTGTTTTCCTGCAGGATTACCTTCTACCACATCTATGGGTGAAGAGAATACAGTTCCTATAAACCAAGAAGAGTTAAAGAAACAAGAACTGGCACTTAAAATAAAGCAAGAATATTTCAGTGCCTTGAAACATGAGGGTATGTTACTGTTTGTTTACTTATGTCAGGGAATGATTGTTATTCCTAATTTAGGTAGTGTCATATCAAAACTAGCCAGAAACTAGGCAAAATGAGAGACAAGTAAGAAAAAGGGGAGAGAAAGGAGCGTCTGAAGAAATCACGATTTTTTTTTTTAGGATGGTAGTCATCAATGATTTTGTGTTAAATATATTTAAAGTAGAAATGTGGGTTTGGTTCTTCTTTTTTTTGTCTTTTGCTTGATTTCATTTAATTTCATTTTCCATGATTAAGCAAGTATTAAGTATAAGCAAGTGTATTAACAGATTAAGTATCACATCAATGGTTAGCTATTCTTCAGTATCCAACTGAATTGAATTTACTATTTGAAATGTTTTGATCTGGGAAAGAATTTGATGGTGATTATGTATTTGTTGATGCTCTTCTCCCTGATTACCTCTTCTGCAAGCCGCATGGGATTCAAGCAACAAGACCCAGCTTTTGTTTATTCTTCCAAACTCCTTTCAAGACAGTCCCTTCAAAAAAACTATGTACTGTTCAGTCCTTCTGTCTCTTTGTCTATCTTACTGAATAACTTCCAATCCAAGTCATCAATTTCAGCAAAAGGTAGATCTCTGAAAAACAGAAGTCCCAGACTAAAAGTGGGTTGTGTTTTTTTTTTTTTTAAACAAGTGTTTAAACTAGAAGAAAGAGACCTCTTTCTCACTAACGAGAAGATAAAACCTAGCTGTTAGAGATTCTGTTTGTCAAGAGTTGGCAAGCCCTTCATCATGTATCTACCTCTATGGCAGACTAATTTTGCATAGTACTTACTATGAAAATCAGAGAGCAAACAACAGTTAATGAACAAAATACATATTCATAAGGCATCTTGAGGTCCACACCACACCAAATGCTTGTACACCTACCACTTTCAACACAGTTTAATCCAAAAACATTTTAGGAATACACACTCTTAAGATTTTAGGATATTGAGGAGAGGAATGGTAGTAACCTTGAAGATCTTAACAGTATGCAGATAAATCCTAGTGATTCATTGACACATTTTGTTTTCTTGAGTTTGCTTCATTTTCGTCTTCTACTTAACAAAAAAGCCAAGATAAGTAGTGAAGGAAGACTAAATATGTTATGATATGTCATAACCGCACAGGCACATAGCTGGTACCTTTGAAGATCACAGTTTCGTTTACAAGTATGGTAACTGGATGTTTGACCTTTTGGTTATCCAGATACATAGAGACTAGCAAGTCGCTAGTTGTGGACAGTTGCTAAGTTTTTAATGTTGATTTCATATTCCTTTTACTCTGTACTGTTAAAAGAGCAGCTTTATGAGTGAGCAGTACCTGCTTCTGAAGATGCAGGAAGACAAAAATTGCTGTACACTTACATTTGTACCATACTGATAGCAGCTACTCAAGAAAATAAATACAGAGAAGTCACAAATGAGGCAGCCTTGTATTAAAGAAGAGTGACTAGATAGGCACAGAGCATCTTCTAAGGTATTTCTGGTTGCTTAGAAGCTTTACTTTTTGTCATCAAATAAAATAACCCTATTTGAGACCCAAATCTATTCTATATTTAAAATTTTGAGCGATGACTATTTCTTGCTTAAAACAGAAATGGTACACAGTTGCATTCTACTGTGAATTGAAAAATAACATTAAAAGGACACGCTGTATATTCTCCAGGGTCCATCTTTCTACACTGGTTTCCTACAGAAAGTTTCAGCCCCAAACCTAAGTATTTTGAAACCTCAGTAGCATATAGAATAAAGATCATAATATAAATAATTTTACAGTCTAAAACTTTGAACTTACTGTACCTATTACTATATAGCATTAATTCTTTAAAAGATTCTGTAGTATAGAAAGTTAAATGCAAAGAAGTCTCAAGTTGAATCTGAATTTTCTTTCAGGATTGAAAATAACCTCTAGCTACTGACCCTCTTTTCTTACTCTTCTTTTGTAAGGCTTTGAATTTTTTGTTAGGCTTTTTTTTGTAAGGCTTCTTTTGTAAGGTCTTTCAGTGCCTGTTCTGTGTTCACTCAATACAATACCTTAGCTGCCTTTCCATCCAGTTGGCATCATTTTCACTTTGGACATTGGTGACCTGTTCACATTTCTTGTCCTTTTATCTCCTTCTATTTAAGTATTAGCCTCTTAGAGACTGATTTTTTTTTTTCTCAGTTCTTCATCTTCTGAAAATGAAAAATAATGAAATTCTTATTGTTTTTAAAAGTTACATGTAAATACTCTATGCATAACTTTTGGTAGAGGTGAAGTATTTTCTTAGTGCTCAGTAACCAAACTAATTTCTAATCTGAGTTTCAGATATAGAATAGTTGTATGTGGGAAGCTTGGAACAAAACCAGTAAAGTTAATTCTAAAGAGCTGGATGTTAGAAACAAGAAATCAAACTTTTATTGTGACTGCCATACAGAATGATTTAGATGTGTTTTCTTTAAAATTTATCCATAACAAGTTACTCACACATGCGTCATCAATCTTCTAGGTCTGTTGCTGTTTAGGATTAATTTAGTTCGGTGTCACTGCCTACTTAAAAATCCTCTGCACCTCTGTATTAGTTTCATTAAGGTATTTGTTATTTTGTGAATTCTGATACTAAAAAAAGATACACTTTCGTAAAATACATGATGCAATATAGGTGATCTGAAAAATAATTCAAGAATACGATCACTTAAATAAATAACTTACTGCCCAAAGACAGGTCAACATGTTAAACTGTAGGTACTTAATACTGAGAATTTTTGTAAAATTTTATAAATAGTAATTATTATGACATTCCTGTTTGAACAGAGGTAACCACAAAATTTCGACTAGAACTTATAAAAGAAAAAGCTTTAGCATTTGTTGAAAAGCTAACCATGAAAGCAGAAGAGGCTTATAAAGATATGGAAGAGTGGCTTGGATCCAGGTTCTTGGCAGAAATGTCCAGGTAATGTATAGCTAATTTTAAACAGGAACGATTTTTTTCAAACTAGGATATGCTAGAAAAGATGGTTGTTTATACAAACCTGAAAAAAAAGGTATAAAATAATAATTTAATTTCATGAACTGGAATTTCATTTTATATGAAATACCTGAATGGTAATAACTCATTTCTTGAATGGTAAGAAGGTTCTGCTGGCAGCAGTAGAGTTAATTATCAGTTCTGCTGGTTTTATAGTCTACAGATCTAATACATTTATGAGCATCAGCAAGCAACCAGTTATTCCATTTAGTAGAAGCTGATGTATCATTTCAGTGGCTTCTGTCACTTCAGATTGTGGTGTTATTTTCTTTCCTGTGCTTTACATATGCTTGAAAATTCCACTCACTCTTATTATCAACATGTATAATATTTCTCAAAATTATTTCAAGGTCCATTAAGAAAACTAAATAAAATGTGCTTGTGACTACCATATTTAGGCCATCTGGCATAGAACAGCCTATCCATAGAATTAAAAGATTTTATTCTCCAAAAGAAAGGGGTCATTTTGCCTTTTGGAAAATCTTTCTTGCCTGTAATAACTTTTGAAGCATACCTGGGACAGTGCTAGGTGATCCATGTCAGGGCAAGCCAAAGACAAGAGACATGAAATGTGGGATGTGAAGGCTCTAACAGTCAGTAGCTGAAAGAGGGTGAGCCTCTGCCTTCCAGACAGTTTTATTTGCTCTCTTGACAAGAAGAACTACCAAAGACACAATAATTACCGAACAACATGTCCTTTGACCTGACATCCCAGGCCAAACCTATGTCTAGTTAAACATTATAAAGAGCTGACATCTTTCCTTATATACATTGTACTCATTACACTTGAAGCAGGAGTTCATATGGTCCTCCACAAAGCTACTTTAGAAAGTGCTTTGTACGTCTAGGATTTAGGGGTAAAGCAGAAGATAAGGCATTGAAATAGGATAAAGGATGATTACAGTTGGACCATGTGTGCTCCACCCCTCTAAAATTTTGGAGTAAAGAAAGCCTCATCCTTTCATATTTTTCCATCTGATTTCTTCTATGGCTTAGATCTCCCTTTATATAAATTTCTTACCACAGTCAAAAGATTTCTTGCTGCCAGAGGGGGACTGCACTTCATAATGATTTTGCTGAGTACAGAATTCCACACAGACAATTTGTAATTCTTACTTCAGGAAAGCTTTTGAAGTGTAAACACATTAAAATTTGAGCCTATGTTATTAACGTTGTCTATTAGTAGTACTCAGTGTTTTCTACATTTACACTTTCACAGTGTTGAAAAGCTGGTTGAGGTTGCACGACATCATATTGAGAGTTCTAGCAAAATTCAGTATGAAATTATTTTAGAAGAAACCGATTTCTTCATCAGCAGTGATGTAAAAGTGTTTCCTGACCCTGTTCCTTCACCACACGTTCCACATGTAGAGACCTCTGGAAGTAGTACTCTGACTATGTCACAACTTACTGCACTTCATAAGCAGTTTCTTCAAGTGGCACCCAAAGGTAAGAAAAATTTTTCCTTTTCATTTCTGAAGCACTGTTTGTTTCCTACTTAAAATTTAAAATACTTACTGGGAGCCACTAAACATTAGTTACCAATATTTTTAAAGATTCTGCTACATATAAAAGTAAAGCTATAGTGCAGAATATTGAAAATGTGAAATACCAGACTAGTTGGAAGCTTTTAATGTCTTTGCTATGGGCTTTATATCCTCAAGACCACGTACTTTTCCTCAAACTGGTGCCTCTGTAATACATTTTTAGGAGTGGTATTTATCCTTCTTACTTTGCTTAGACATGCCAGTTTTTAACTTAATTAAGAATTCACAGGTCAGTGAACACTGAAACTATATTATTTTAAAAGACATTTTTAAAGAAATCAGTATTTTCATGAAACTATTAAATAGGGTCTAGTTTAACTATTAACAACTGTATTCTTCAAGTCGGTGTGTACCAGTTGTTTTGGATGATTTGCAATTGTTAAGTCAGATACATAAATTTTTCCCTTTGTATGTGTATCTATTGGGTGCCTACCCTCTAATTCTGGGAACCTTGGTCCTAGGATGCCTGAAAGGATTTTCTTGCAAAACTTACATCTACTGTACAAACATTACAAAATAATTTAGATAAGGCAGTTTTAAACTGAGATGAAAATTTGTTAAACACATTTGCACAGGGTTTCATTGCTACTATAATTTTAGTACAATTGCCACCAAGATTGTGAAATACAATGTGTAAATGTGTACTTTGGATCCAACTCTTAGTAAGGCTACAAAGGCACAATGAAGTTGAATTTAATCTTTATTCAGAAATTATTTTCATGTGTATTTATGCAGCAATTCTGATTACATTTTGAGCATGATTTTCCTTTAGAGATGCATGGCATCTTATCTGTAGTGTAGGAGCATGAGTGTGTGTGTAAGCATTCCAAACTCTTCAATAGAGACTAATTTTGCAGATACTATTGCATATATAATGCCATGTGAAACTAAAAATCTATACATTTGTAATCATTAAAGGTGAAATGCAGATACCAGTTTGACTGTCATTCCACTTCAAAGGTTTTCTTTTGCTTTTAAATTATTTATTCATTGAGACATTTAAAACTAAAAAAAAAATTGGCTGATACAAACGCTAGTGTTCTTGACATGTTAAGGACAGAACAACTGTTTTCCTTGTACTTTCATGATAATCAGCAAGAAATCAAATGAAATCTTTACCTTTATACAGTATTGTCCTTTTAATATGATATTCTCTAAAATGACCCAAAATGTTTTGCACGGCTGTCCAGAAAGGTAAATATCTTGACTTAATAGTCACCAGTTAATAGAAGAATGCTGTTGCATGTTCTCTGGGACAATGGTAAGAAACTATTTTTTAAAATAGGTCCCAAAGAACATTCTGAGTTAGGATGGGAAGCACAAGCTGCGCAAGTCACCTGTAAAGTGCTTCCTTCCATTCTCTTACACACTTTCAGACCACTAAATCATATTCCAGATTTCCTAAAACAGCTACTCCCTTTGATTATAGAGTCTCCATAGCAAGAGTGATTTTCTCTCCTAAAACATCAGAAAAATTTTTCACATCCTTCTGTCGCCCCTTGTTGAGAAGAATGCTCAACAGAAAATATACACATCCTTAGTAGTTAGTCTCTTACTGAACAATAGAGGGAAACCCACTAAAGTACTGGACACACTAGAACTGAAACTGTTGGACAGGAACTCTAAAGGACACACAAACTTATCCCTGTCTTGGAAAACCTCTAAAGGGATCTAGATGTGCTGCCAAACATCGTAGTCTTCTAATTCTTACTCACCTGAGATGTCCTCTGAGCATTCATACTGGAAATCCACACAAACAAGCAAGCGAGGCATAGAGTATAGGGCAAGTCAGAACAGAATAAATCTACCAATCTTCTGTGCTATGAAAATAGCAAAATTCCTAAAGTTGTTCTGAAAATGGAATATTAGGCTTATTTTCTATAGCATTATGGAGATTACATAAAGAAGAATTTTATCTAGAAACCCAAGCAAATAAAGAGTAATGAAGGAGAAATTATGTTGGAAGAAATAAACATGCGAACAGTTTTCTCACAGGATATTTGGTAAGTGTCAAGAGGATGTCTTTTCATGATGTGTTTAAAAAATTGCCAAAATTAAAGCAAAAAGTGGTAATGTCAATATACTTACAAACTGTTTGGTATTTACAATAGATATCTTACAGAAATTGTAAACAGTTTTGTGTTTCCTAGGAATTTAAAGTATAAAGAACTGCTGATTCATCACAGACAACTTTATTCTATCCTGCACACTTGGTTCTTCATGGAAGTACATTACTCGCCATTCTAAGCACCAATGGACAAAAAATACAGCCTGTGCTGGACCTTCCTACGTACTGACACAGTCTTTCATTTGATAAGGAAATATTTTAATTATTCTTTTTTTTTTATTCCAAGTGCCATTTCCTAAACTCAGTATTTGGGAGTATTTGCATTCTCAAATGCAGTATTTGTTAATTTCACTAACTACTTTGGTCAATTTGTTAACAGTGCTTTAAAATATTGGCTCAGGAATGTGCTGCTTTTTTATAGAAAGAACTGTGGCAGGTCTGAAAAAGGAGCTACTAACACTTCTTTTCCTTCTTTTCTCTTCTACAGTCTCTTTGGATATGTTCTGTTCTTATCGACAAAATTAAACTAACCATCCATTAGATTTCATCCTCTTGGATTGCCTTTAACACTGTATTCTTCCTATCGCCACATATATTATCAATACAATACACCACATATATTCCAATACAATTTGGAATGGCTCAATTTTCTTCTAAAGGTGCTTCAGAGAATGCAGTTTTGGTAATGTTTTGCATTAGCAAACAGATCAAGATTCTATCCCAGACCTTTCTTCTCCATCTTATGACTCAATTACACAATGAAATTTTAAATTTTATTCATCTGTTTACAGTCATGATCTTCATGAATCATTTCAGTTTGAATTATAGACCTGATTATTCAATAGAAATAAACTCCAATCAGGTTTAAAAAACTTCAATATCAAATATAAAAAAGAATGTTTCAAGTAAAACACAGAGGACAGCCTATGATCAAACTAAATTACTGTTTTCATATTGTAGACTTGTCAGTTAAGTTTTTCTAGGTTGCTAAATTTGGAATATGCTAGATAGTCTATTAAAGTGTTCATCTAGTTCAGCTGAAGTATTACATTTATAGTAAAATATTTTGTTGAGTGGAATAGTCAGAATTATATGATGACCTTGAATAATGTCTATAGATTATGCTTTCTCTTCCCAGGCATTTTTGTAGAAAGAATTGAAGACCTTATAGTAGTAATCCTCATGATATGACTTTGATGTGAATAGAGTGAAGTCCATACGTGAGCATCATCTCTAACTTGATGTGTTCATCATCTCTAACTTCACTTTTCTAAGACTGTATTTCTTTTTAACATGATTTTTTCAAAATTTGAAAGTAAGAAAGGTTAAGTTTGTAGACAGAAGAAGTATCTTTTGCTAAACAAACAATATAGATAGAAAATGCCTTAATTTTAGGGATATAAAGCCTTTAATCAGAGATCCAGAACAGCTACAATACCTCTCCCCACAGATAATGGAAAATTTGGTAATTCTACTGATTTAGTTTTACTTACACCTCCTATTGTATCTCTTACTAAATCATGTATATTATTTAATTTCAGAAATCTCTATTTGCCTATAGTATTTAAAAATCTGTATATCCAATTACTTTTATGAAACATATTTAACGTTTGTCTGTTTTTGTGCAGTTGAGTATATATATATATGTATTGAGATTTCAGTTAGCATGATGAACTCTCTGTTCCCCTCACTGCATCTGTGCAGCAACAACCATACCTTATTCTGCGTAATTCTAAATTTAAAATCCCAATTCTTGCTAATTAGTAAATATTGGAGACACAGCAGAATCAGTAATAATTAGTGAATAAATGAAGTGAAAACCACCTGCAAACGATGATGAGTATCTCAGTATCTTGGAGGGAATGAATCATATTTTTGAGACTCATCTTTTTTTTATCTAAGGACAGACGTATCTTATAATAATAGCTCTTAGACTACTAAAATTAGATGAATATAATTCAACCTCATGGTTTCTTTCACTCATTCATCCCTTACAACGTTGCTGTAAGTTATGTAACTTCCATAGATCATCATCCAAACTTCAAGTCAGGAATTGCTATGGATGTTTTTTTTGTCAGTGAAAATTGAGAGGAATAGGAATCTGTTTAAATATCTTGGTAAATTTTGATGAAATGGGGATAAAATGTTAAAATAACTATCTCTAGTACAGGTTTACAATTGCTCATATTTTGTTGTCTGTGTAAATCTATAATCTGAATCTTTATTCCAGTTCCCTGGTTTAGAGACATATTTTCATACAGCACCTGCTGACTAGTTTATCATTAAGAAATAGTGTCTTTTGTGTATCTTTGCCTTATAACTGAAGTATGGTGATTGCTTTTTCACCCTTCTGTCCCTTTAGATGTCACAGTCCTGGTTCACAGGGTGTACATCTATGTATGCTTATGCTGCTGTCATTCTTAACGCTCTTTTTTGACTATTTATTTTTCTGTTTTCAGTTTCAGTAGTATTCACAATCTTAATTTCTTCATTAAGGTGTTTTGGGGTGGTTTTTTTTTTTGTATTTATTTGTTATGTTTCTGAACTGCTTATGCAAATGTAAATTCTTGTCAATATCACCTTGTGTACCAGTGAATGATACTTCGGAAAAAAAAAAAAAAAGAAACCCAATTCTACTTCATGCAGCTTTTTCTCCATTAGTTTGCCTTTTGATTCACCGATGACAAACTTTTACGTGAAAAAGGGGTCACTTCACAGGTAGTATGGGCTGGCTTCCTTTAGTATTCCATGTTCTTTCAATCATGCCATTACAGAAAATCACACCTTTTCGCATGCTCCCAATTTCCTCCTTCTAGTCCATCTCCTGGGTTTTTTTCCATGTTTGTTAGCCTCATTTAAAACAAATCAAAACAAACCAAATGACACCCTTCTCCCCCACCAAAACAAAACCAAACCAAACCCAACCAGCAAACCAAAACAAATTAAAACAAAAAAAACCACGTATCATCTTACGTCTGTGTTTTGCCTGCACAGCTGGGGTGCGATGGATGCTGTGTGTGGTCTGGAACTGAGGTTAGGCTGACTTATGCCTGTTGGTCATAGAGTGGATAAAAGCTGGTCGTCTTCCCGGTTTTTCCTCGGCATGAGTGCTATAAGGATCTTTCTCCTGTACCTTGGAGCAGATCTGAAAGCAACTGATAAGTCCTTCATAACAGTAGCCTACTGACAAACTTGGTTCAAATTTGCCATTCTAAAATTATCAGTGAGGGAGAACTAGCAGACTGACAAATTGATGTAGAGTTATGCAGGCCACACAACTGCATAATCTTGATTACTTAGGTAAACATGGTAAGAATATAATATAGAGAGGATTTGTAATGAGTATAATCACAGTTTAGATGAGGTAAAAAGCTGATCTGATGTTTCATGATGCTTAGCTATGTATGTACTGTTTTCACACACTGTAGGATATGCTATCTTTCAAAAGATGCATACAACTAATCACTTATTTTATACATTTTTATACACATGGTATCCCAAACATCGTTTTCTAAGGTTTAATCCTTGTGTTTTGAAATGAAAAAATTCAAAACTTGAAAAAGGTGGTATCATTGGAGGTCCATCTTACAGGGAATCTCATCCCTGACAGCAGCTCACAAAATTTGCTCCAATCCCCATTTTTCTAATCAAAAGCAAATTTCTACAGATGCCCATACACCTCAAGAAGCAGTAATCACTACAGAGGTGTTACAGTGATTTTTTTTGCCCTTTCACCCTCTGACTTCTGCAGTTCTGGATCCATTAATCTTGCTCCCACACACACCTTTTTTCACCTTCTCTTGCAGTTTTCTGGCTGCCTGATATTAGAGAAGGTTTTAATCTTTACCGTGTATTAAGAATGCTTCTCCTTCTCTCTTTTTGGTCCCGGGTATAGTACTTGGGCACATGTCAGGAAAAGCTTCTGTGGTCTGGTTATTTCTGCTGTCCATGTGAATCACAGCTGCTACCTCAGATTTAAAGTTGTTTAGAAGAATCTCTCATAATGGAAATGTATTTAAACTGCATTTTCCTAACATTTTTTAATAATGGCCTTTCAGGATGTTCAGAGTAGAACGGGGCAGGCAAACTGTTGTTTTTATGCAATGCCAACAAATAGTTCTCTCATTGTCTAATGCATATATGAAAATTTACCCCTTTTGTAAAATAGAAAAGTGTGGTATAAAGACTCTTTTTCTTAAGACCTTTTAATGCATCAGAAATGACATTTCTTTCTCTGATTAGCCTAATATAACCGTTAATTTTATCTCTTCACATGTACATTACAATAAGGAGGGGTGGGAGTCAGATTGTTTTTAGGTCATTTTCACAGTGCTTTTCTTCTGCTATTTCCATATCAATAGATGCCTTGTTGTATTGCCTCAGTCCTGCATGGAATTTGTTTTAATTTTTTGACTGCTTTCTTTTCAGAGTATACCTTATGGCAACAGTATACGAAAAGAACCATCAAATTACTTGTCAGAAGTAGGAAATTCACTAGCTCTGGAGATAGACTTTTCAAAAAATGTCAGCTTATGGCATTTACTCCTACAAAATGCGAGAATGACCATCTCGAGAACAATATGTGAAAATAATGTTGAGAACAATCTCAATGCTCTGAGAATGTTTCCATTTTGAGAACAAAATGTGAAGCTTCTCAAAGCATTAATAAAATCATTCTGCGGATAAATATATTTTAAGAAGATCCAGTCAGCTACATATGCCATAGAACATCACTTAACATATTCTGTGACAGGTATAAGATTATGTATTTATGGACTTGCTCAAAGTTAACTTTTCTGTTAATGTCAAGTGATGTGGGCATTATAATAGGTTTCTGACTTCAATAATATGTTCAGGGGACATTCTGCTCAAAAGACCATTCTGAATTCTACCCCATAACTCTGTTTTTCTTTGTTTCTAAAATAGTATTGGTGCTGCTGTACTTTACTGGTTGCATATTCTGACAAACTTCTGATAGTCAAAAGAAAATTGGAATCAAAATTGACCATTTCTTACAAGGGTCCTAGGTAGCCTCCAGGTGATTTCAGAGTAGATCTCAGATTTCCTTGTTCTTTTGCTGTTTATTGCAAGTCACAATCTAGTCCCAAAATAACAAAATAAATGTGGATGAAATAAGAAAAACAAAACAAAACAAAAGATTTTGTTAAATAAAATGTATTTTATATTTAGTTGTTTCTTTTTAAATTATAGCCATAAAAGCACTGAAGCAGTTCAAAAGAAAGAGTAATTCTTCTAGCAAGAGAGAAGTTGGTG
>NW_009927901.1:0-13377 GCF_000696875.1 Nestor notabilis | reverse complement strand
GAAAGAGAAGAAAGATTTGGAACATCAGAGAACAAAGAGGAATTGCCAATTTCCAAAAATATGGCTAACAAAATACTCCTGGTTAAAATATGATGATGAAAGGGGAATAATGTTTTGTGCACCGTGTCGTAAGCATAATGTAGATTTGGGGGAAAACATTCATAATTTTTCTTCTGGCACTGATGATTTCAAGCTTGAATTTATAAATACACATCAGAGTAGTGAAGCTCATGCCTGGGCTACCTGCATGGAAGCTGCCAGTACTGCTTCACCAGCTTCTGCTGAGCAGATGTTGAAGAGCATGAACTCCGTAACATTAGGTAGAGTAGAAAATATTTTTAGAACATGCCATGCTATTGCTAAATCTGGTCGTCCCTTTACAGACCTTGACTGGATGTGCAAACTAGATGATATGAAAGGAGTGGATATTGGTTCTGTATTTAGAAATGACAAGTCAGCAAGAATGTTTATACATTTTATTGCTGAAGTGGAAAGAAGAGCTTTGAAAGAGAAACTGGAGAAATGTAAATTCTTTTCTGTTATTAGTGATGAAGTCACAGACAGTATACTTAAAACAACTGCAGTCGTCTATGTACGCTTTGCAAATGAGGGAAAAGTCCATTGCCAGATTGTTGGGGTACAACCTGTTCACAAAACTGATGCTTCGACTATAAAAAATGCAATTGAGCAAACATTACAAATAAATCTTCAGCTCAGCCTAGCAAGCCGAGACTGGTCAAGAAAATTAGTTGGGTTTGGAAGTGATGGCACAAATGTCATGGTAGGAGAAAACAGTGGGGTAGCTAAACTTCTGAGAGAAATTCAGCCTTGTGTACTGTCTGTGCATTGTTTTGCTCACCACCTAAATCTGGCTTACAAAGAAGCACTGAAAAATGTGCAGCTGTACAACATTTTAATCAGTCTCTTGAGAAATATGTATTACTTTTACCATAACTCACCACTAAATAAGAATAATCTGAAAGCCACATATAAAGCCATTAAGTTACGCCCAGCTATTCCTTCTCGCATTGGAGGTTCCCAGTGGCTTCCTCGTCTACAAACAGCTCTACAAATTCTCCTTAAAGGTTATCCTGTGATTGTTCTACATCTGAATAAGGTAAATAACTTAATATTTGGATGTAACTTAAGGAAATATTAATTGCTATAGGTAATTTTGGTCCACATACCGGACATTTGCTTTTTCTGTATTGATTTCCAGATAGAAACAGATTCAACAGCCTCAAACCAGCAGAATGTCAAAGGTCTTTTGCACCTCCTTCAGAAAATGGAGATAGTCAAGTTTTCTCACTTCTTGTTGGATGTCATCAATGTCCTCAACATAATGTCACGTGTTATTCTGGATCACAGCTCCTCCATTGCAGATATATTTGCAACCATGCAGTCAACACTGGAAACACTCCATATGTATCAGACAAGGTCTGGCATTTCTAACTGAACCATGATCTCTTAGAATATAATAAAAAAATATTACATATTGGTTTGTATTCTGTATCTTTCAGAGCTGGTCCAAAGGAACGTCTGATGGAGACTATTCAGCACTTTCATGGTTATCTGCTTATTGGAAATGGAAATATCTCAGCAGTACGAACCAAAGTACTATGTAGTCTCGTGAAGAGGCTACATGATTGTTTTAGTGATGCAAGCCAAGATGTTCTGCGAGCAACCATTATTGGAAGTTTTAAACTGTGGCCTAACAAAATGAAACAAGGTGTAGAACTATGAGAGTGGCTATTTGAAGTGCACCTTCTAAATTTATTAAGAGCATAAAAACATTTTTGCTTTTCCTCTGTTACAGAATTTGGTGAAAAGGAAGTGTCTGTCTTGATTAAACATTATGGAGTCATACTAGAAGCTGCCAGTGTGAAAACAGGTGAAGTAGAAACTGAGTGGAAAATGTTAAAATCAGAACTGTATAACAGGTAATAAAAAAACTACATTTGTGTCTGGTTACTCAAAAGGATTATGGAAATACATTTAGTGATAGTTAACTGTATTTCTTACCATGCTTTTTAGATTTCAGAACATCCAGACCTTGACATGGGATTCTGTGAACTCAGATTATTCAAAGAAGTATCCCAACATCCTGATGTTGGTAGATTTGATCCTAACTCTGCCGGCAAGCTCAGCTGAAACAGAGCGAGGCTTCAGTCAAATGAAACTCAGCATGATGCATTTACACTCTAAACTAAGGTCTGAAAGTGTGACGGATCTTATGATAATTCAGATGAACTCTCCAGATATCAAAAAGTTTGACCCCCATAAAGCTATTCATTTGTGGAATGCTACTTGGCAGAGAAAGAGAAGACAACAGGAAGGTGACAAATGATGACAAATCAAAGACCCGATCACTCCTCTGAGTTTGATTTGGAGACTCTCTGTGGAAGTTACTAGATTAAAATTGTTTTTATTTCACAGTCTTCTTGTGACATACACTTTAACTGAATACCTTGCATGGCTAATGAGTATAAAATTTATATTTTTTTCAGATTGTTTTATAATGTTAAAATGTGGCTTTTCTTTATGTTCACTGTGGAATCACCGGTAGATGTTTACATTTACCAGTCTATAAACTGAAGACAATGGAAAAATAATGGAGTACCTTGTTACCTTGATGAAATTGGACAGAGGGATGACTGTCTAACTTCTAAACTGTCTCACTCTGACCCTGACTTTTATCTGATCGTTTATTGCATTTAGCTGAGTCATAATGCATTATAACCACTGGGGTTAACCGTCATCTCAGACTTCAATAGTTTGAGAAGCTTCATTGATTCTGAAACCCCAGATTTTCTTTTCATAAATGTGTGGAAAATCAGTGCCTTATTTCTGTCAAATGGTTGGTTGACATTT
This sequence comes from Nestor notabilis, assembly GCF_000696875.1. NCBI lineage: Eukaryota > Metazoa > Chordata > Aves > Psittaciformes > Psittacidae > Nestor > Nestor notabilis. The sequence goes on along the minus strand of NW_009927901.1, from coordinate 10,506 downwards.
GTGGCCTATGAATTTTGGATCATATCTTCTCTCCATATCTGTATGTGTTGCTACTTTTTACTCGCTTGTGGGTAAAGTTTTAACATGACCTTTCACAGATTTTTGTCAGTCTTGGACTTCAAAAGGAAGTCCTTTCCTTTCCATTTTTCTATTGATTATTTATCACACATATCAGTCTTCCCATAGCAAATACTCTTACAGCCAGAATATGACTAATACGCTTCACAACTTTAACCACTTTTTCCCCCTGTAAAAATGTTTGTAAAGGTTGCAGTAAGAATGCTCTATCTTAATTTTTAATCTAGGAGTTGAGAATGAGAATTGTTTAAAGAAGTATCTGATTTCATAATTTTACATGTTCTAAATGCACTTCCTACTTTATAATTTCCAATCAACGTAAAGCATACCAGCAGAATATATTTCCACCAAGGAAAAAGCATTGATTTATATCAAAAGATAGCTAATGTGAAATCATTCTTAGCCCTTCCAGCAGTGGTGAATGACCTCACATTACCCAACCCTTTCAAAACCAAGATCAACTGGGTGCTTTCAATATAAAACATGTCTAGTAATTGCAGAAGACATGCTATGCTGTGCTATGGTATGCTATGCTATGCTCTACTAACACATATAGAGAGAGTCTTTTTCTGTGTGTTTTGCATATATATTTGTGCTACTTCTAGGCCTAAACATTATGTCAGAAATAGAGTAGGTTTTGAATGAATCCCTCATTAAAGGATGTTAGTCCATTCAAGTAGAGTTAATCTGTAGGGAATCAGAAAAAGAGATCAGTACTGTGTGTTACACACTTGTTTATAAAAGATCCATCATTAAAATCTTCATTTATGATTTCTCAGATAAAAAAAAAGTGTTTAATTATGTTTTACCTAATAAGTGACAGAATAGGTGTTATACATACCGTATTGAATATGTGGCATTGCCAGTTCAAAGGTTTTTCTCTTTAATCACGTAATACTAAGTTTTTCCCCTCAAGGTTTTCAAATAGGAAGATTTTAACTACAATGATATTAGAAAAAGTTTGAAATGTGTCTCCAGAATGTCCAACAGCAGAAGACTAAAGATAAAGTAACAAACAAAAGTATGTTTAGAATCCATAACACTGAAGTCGCTTCCCTGATGCATGGGGGCAGCATCACATTTTTAGTATTAGGATTTAAGATAATCATAGAATCAACTAGATGATTGGAAAAGATCTTTAAGATCATCAAATCCAACCATTCATGGATACGTTGCCTTTGGAAAAATACTAGCAAACTCTTAGTATCATAACAAGTAGTCGGAAATGGATATCAAGAAGTCATCCATGTCTAAAAATGGGATCAAATTTAGTCAGAAAATTTGTATACAGTATTTGCCCTCGATGTTTTTTCATAAGCTTTTAAAATAGTGCACTGTAGAATGTGTGGTTTGTTTTCCTTGGTGATTTGGTGTCCTTCTGGTTATATGGGGTTTTATCACTATCTGAAATATTTTGCTGCAGATAAATTTTGTTTCCTACCATTCTTCCTAACTATGGAGAGGGAGTTATCCTTATTCTCTCTGTAACTAACTTTTAATGCTACGTTTTCTCCTAACATTCCTTTCGTAGATGAAACTAGCAGAATTCCTTCAACCTTGCTCTTAGGACATGTTTTCTAGGTCTGCGATGACTCTTGTTGCTTTCTTCTGGGCATTCTTTAGTTTTCATGTCCTTCTCTATCTGTAAATTTCAAAATTGTATGCCAGCAGAAGACTTAACAGATTAGAAGAATGCACAGGTTATTTCCAGGGTATTCCCATCTACTTTCTGGCAATATTGTAATCTGCCATAAACCCAAGAGCCTTTTCTACAGAAATTTTACATTGGCAAGAAAAACCCCATTGGCATGTTTATGCAGTTCATTATTTCAGCCCAGCGTGGCACTTGACTTTTATTCTTATTGTATAGTGTCCTTTTAATCCTAGTCTGTATCTCCAATTTGTAAAGCTTAATATGAATTCTAATCCTGTTTCCAATGTGCTTGAAGTTTTTTCCTGATTGTTTTCATCTGTAATGTAATAAGTGTATTAATTTGTGCAGTCTGTTCCCACAAAGTACTTTGATCTGTTTCCAGTGAAATTTACTGAGTGATATTGAACATCTCTCTGGTGTTTTAAAATCCTGAATTCTGATTATTTTTCCAAATGTTTGCTATCCATTCTAATTAAAAGTGTCTCTACACATTTAATAAGTTCATTTTCTATTCAGTCTCCTACATCATTCAAGAAAAACCCACTGGGTGGTTTGGTTTCTTTTTTTTTAGAAACTAGTCTTCAGGTGGGCAAAGTTGATTCTGGGAATTGTTTTCACATTCTTTCCCAGAGGACATTATTTCCTTTTACCATTTGCAGAGTTCTGTTTGCAGACACCAATATTCTTTTCTCAGGACCATCTGTGTAGCTACCCTATCATAGCATCTCTCCATGATAATAAAGCAATGGCAAGCCCGAAATTAAATTGATGAATCACCTTTTGTCTTGTAATGCAATCAGCTATTCAAAACCAGTTACATGCTCTATGATATAAAATCAAATACATTCAATTGAGACAAAATATCTAAAAATACATTGAGAAAAGTTATTTATTTGATATCTTTGTTATATGCTTATGAGGGATTTCATCTCTCTCTGAGATTTCCTCATTCCTGTTTCATAGGTGTTTCATGAGGAGGAATTAGGTCACACACAATTTGAAGTTTTTGAACTATTATAGCTTTTTCAGGACACTTTGAAATTGACCCACATCAGGTATTTCAGGAGGAGGTTGTAGATGAAAAGAAATTACCCTACAGCATATCAGCAATTCTATGATTAATATATAGAAAGTAGCTTAGTTCTGAAAGAAAGAAATGGTTGTTCCTTCACACTTACTTCAAAGGTATGAAAACAGCATTTTTTGGTCATATGGTCATATAGGAAATCATAGTAGGAATTGAACAGTTTAAACCATAAGGTAATGTGAGAGAAAAAAGTTAGATTTCCAGACTACTAGGGATCAGATGTGGGAAGGGAAATCTTTAGTAAAGCATGAAATAAAAATTATTTCATGGTAAAGCACTAGAAAATTTGAGATGACAAATAAGATTTAATATTTTTTCCTGTTATTTTAATACAAAGTTTTCATTGGCTCCTTAGTGGCCCATAGCCTATTCTCTCCTTGAACCACGAAAAAGTTACATGGTTTATTGAATGTTGTATGAAGTCTCTCAGTAATGATACCTCTGTGAGGTGGGCTGTATTGTGCCATCTGGAAATCAACTGATTCTTGTGGCTTGAGGTTCTCATCAAAATACAAGTTTCTGGTTACTTTAAAATTATTAAATCTGCAATACAATGTGCTTCAGTAAACAGCACATGCTTTATCACAGAACGTTCCTTCTCAAAGTAGGTAACAAAAAATCCTTCAAGAGGTGACATCAGAGCACTGTTATCAGCTTCCCAGTATTTTTTGCCAGCTTTTACTTTCATGCTGAAATTTATAGTAGAACATATGGCTTCAAGTCCAGGTGTTTCTCCCTGCTTTCTTGCTTTCCCGACAAACTTTAAGCTTCCCAAATCTATATTCTTTTCCTCTTCTTTCTAAACTTATATATGTACTGGATTTCTCTGTTGCATTAAAATGTGCTGAGGGCATTACTTCTGGTTTTCCAACTTGGAGATGAACACACCTACAGAGATTGTAGACTATTAATTCAAATTGGCAACTTGAAACTTGATTTTTGATACTGACATTATGAAATTAATTTTCAAACACAGTCTTAATATTTCTACCACTTAAATCTTGCTTCATAAACTTAACAAATTTCACTTCCCTACTCCACTTCAAAGAAAAGTTGTTGACCATAGACTGCATACAGCTGTGTTTTTTCAAAATGACAAGTTTGGCTGTAAAAAGGAAAAAAAAAGTAAGTCCTTCCAGTATTTCACTTACTGTGTTTGCTTTAAAAGTGACCTGTAAACTTACTTTTTTGATGCTATAGAAATGATTATAACCTGACGAAATGAGCTTTTCCTCTCAAAATTTAGATAATTTGAAACTTTACTTTTTTTCTTCTTTTTGTCATTAATGCAGAGATTTCACAGTAAACCCTCACTAGGTCAGCAAAGTCCATTTCTGAAAGAAAAGACTCTCATGAGTCTGTTAAATGCTGGTATACATAATTTTGTGTTATAATATTGAGCATGAAGTTTGAAGATTCTATTTGCATATACGCAAATCTATGTAATCCTAAAAAACGAAGTAGGTTTTGTTGCACCTATTTTTATCATATGATTTCTTTAAAATGAAATTGACAGAATTAGTTATAATTCCCACAAGCCAGTTCTAAGAAGCTTTTTAAGCAATTCGGTTTTGTTTCAAAGTTTAACAGACAACAATTCGTGTTTTCCATCCTGTTCTCTAACTGGATGCTTACTTTCAGGAGTAGAGATAGATTTATGATTCGATTCATTAAAATGGCACAGTGAAAGAGAAGGATAGTAAAATATATATTTGATTTGTATTCATGAACTGCTCATTAACTGTCAGTGTAGACTGTGCGAGTATGGGTTAGTGACCACGATGATGATGAGGACAAGTATCAAAAGAATTGCAGTGTATTGGAATATTTAACATTTTCGTATTAGAAAGGCCATGTATGGTTTATTTTAAATAAGAAAATTCTGTGCCTAGCTTGAAATATACTACCACTATCAATAGTACAAAATAGCAAAATAAAATATTTTCCCATATGGCCATTAAAGTAAAAAATAGATTTCATTTAACAAAAGAAGTCCATTTAAAACAGTAATTTTTTTTTTTGGTATATTGACTTTCTTTTATTAGGTTTTATGCAAAAGAAAGCATTTATTGGCGTATTTATTGACATGATTAATTTGAACCTTGGAGCAAATTGCCTTCCTGATGCATGGATGAACTTAACGTTTCCACATGTAAGTTTACTAATATTTTCATTTCAACTGAAGTATTGGTTTGTGTAGAAGATGCAGCATTGTGTTTACTATGATAAAGTCAAGAGTATAACTATTATAAGGCATTATCACTTTTTCCTTAAAATTCTTCTGTTTCACTTGAGAAAGCAATTCCCTAGAAACCATTGAAAAATTATTTCTAGCTGAATGGAGACTGTTTATGTTCTTCATTCCAAGACAGGAGAATAAAATCTGTAGCTGTATGACCTTATTTATTCAAGATTTTTTCAGATTTAGGAACATGGGAAATTATAGTTTAGTCTTACCAAATCTTCCACCAGTGAATCCTCTGATTAATTTTACTTCCAGGTGTTGTTGGTAAGCCTATAAATCTATGAAAAGGTTTACTTGTTTTAGCATATTTTTTATAATTATTTCTGTCAGTAAGCCATGATTCACATTAGGATTTTATTTGGATTTTACAAGAGGGGAAACAGCTTTATTCAAATATTTTGCACACAGATGAACAGCACTAGTAAAGAATTTGAAAGTTTCTGAGTGGTAGATTCCCACTGAGTTTAGTAAAAATTAAGCACAGTTATCATCAGTAAATCAAAATCTAATCTTAGCACAGGAAATTAATTATAGGGGGAAAAATATGAGTCGAACATTGTGTATTAATAGGTCATGTGCACATATATCCTATGTTCTTTATTCTTTGAGAACTTTCAGTGCTTATGAGTACTATTTTGGATTCAAAAACATACTTTCCTTAAAAACACCATTTTAAAATGAGACTCTTAAATTTATGGTAAAAGCAAGAACTTACAAAAGGAAATGCATGAACCATAAGCTAAGATACAGGTTTATTCTGCACAAGCTGTTCTGAATGGAACTCCCCATTTCATAATTGGTGACGTATTAGAATTTCAAGTAAGTTTTAAATTTATAAAAAGTGGTATGGTACCTGCCAATCTTGGGGCAGTTGACATCTACAGCATTACCAAAGTGTCTGTGTTGCCCCAGGCCCTTATTCCTGTAAAAATATTCCTTCCTTCTTGAACTCCAGTCTGGAGTAAACCAGGCACTTCCCTTGACAAGGAAATCTGGCTGTGGGGCAGAAGATAGTGTAGAGGTACACAGTAGGGTCTAAACACAACAGTAGTGCAGAAATGAACTGTGCCAATTTTTTTTCTTCAACCAGGTACAGCCTTTGCAATGCTGTGTCAGGAGATCTTACGGTATTTTATTGGTGTTCTGTATCCCACTTTGCTACCCACATACATCTTCAGTGGTAAAAAGACACATGCAGCAATTGACAAAGCAGCTTTTCCACTACTATTTTTCTAACTGAAAATAACACTGGAGCAGGGGAAAGCCATATGGCAGTCACCTGGAAGAGTAAGCAAAATAGGGCCAAGGCACAGGCCCAAGCATTTACTAGATTTTTGTACACACGCTGTTAAACTGTCGGTTCCATTTTTAGCACTATCCCAGATGGAACACAGTTCAGGAGTTAGCATGTAGTAAGGGCCATTTTTTCATAGGCAGCATAGATACAGGCCCCTGTTTAGGAAGCTAGAGTATTTATTTAGAGGGATATCAACTGCAAATACCAATTGGCCTCAGTGACGGACAGTGGTCTATGTCTTGTTTTGTTTAGTGGTACATGTCCTTTATTCATCTTTGAAATCTCACTGTTGAAGTCCTGTCCCTCCTAACCAGGTAAAAGACCTAAGTATACACAGCATATTGCAAGAGTATGTTTATGCATGCGTATTTGACAATAGTGATGATTTTTGCTTTTATAGTTACAAAATCTGGCATCTGCATTCTCCGTGAACTCAGAACTTACTGACTGGCGCAGATTCTTGCTAGCAGCAGCACAGCCTTGGCCAGTACCATCTGTGATACAACTTCTCAAAACACTGCACAGCTTCAGGTCTCTTGATGTAGCTTCATCAGGCTTTGTTACACAGGAATACTATATGCAGGTTATAATTCTTTTCTTTTTTGAATAATAGTCTTTTGTTAAACTCTGAACTGAATGATGCATTATTTGGTTTATTCACATTCAGAAACTAAGTCTGAATTTTGAATGTTTTGGGTTTTGAGCATGCTTTCTAGTGTCTTCAAGAAACTGAAGGCCTAATACTCATCTTAGCCATAGTTCCACAAATCTAATTAAGCTTACTTCTTACTTCCATTTCCTACTTCCCCAAAAGTATATTTCAAGTGAAAATCCTTCCTGTTTAAAAGAAACTATTCTGTGACCACTTTGACTACTATGAAGTTATTTGACACCATTGCATAGTTCACCAATGCTTTTCAGGAACAAGTTTCCTGAAAGAGTACTAAGAATACATTTTTATTCCTTTAGCAAAATTCATCTCTTAAATTTTCACTTACTTTTGCTTTAGATTCTTAATCATGCTTCAGATGACTGCTGGTTCACTCTTTTAATGCATACTAGCTATACGTATCATATGTATTTGTAGCTATATACATGTAGATATATGTATGTCAGTTTCAGAACTATTTTCATTAATTTAAAAGTTCCAGGAGTGCCTGCCAAGCCCTACGCACCCAAAAGTTGCAAAGAAACAAGTTCTGCAAAGCCAGAAACCCCACAAAATGTGCAAGTCTATCTGCATCTATTAGACTGATGCAGATTATTTATTGATGCATGTTATTTATGGATGTGGTGATTTTTACTGAAGTGTTAGAGCTTAAAAATAAGCTAACAGTTACAAGATATGCAGACTGCGAATGCAAATTTCTAACACAGGATCCTAGTTCAAATATAATACTAACTGTGCAATATATTACTTCAGGATTGGAATTTGCTCACATTCAGCTAATAATAGTAAATATGCAATGGTGTATGCTCATTTGTTTGTAGGCTTATCCTCTGTTTGTTCTTCAAGACTTCCAGCAGAGTGATGACTCTCAACCTACAGTCTATACAGTTGCTTACAGACTAAAAAGGGCTAAAAAGTTCGTAAACACATATGTAGCTCCACAGCTATCTGTTTGAGAACTGTATCGGTAGGCACATAACTTAGGTGCACAAGAGAATGTTATGGGAACCTCCAGAGACTATCCAAAGCAACTCAGTTCATCATTCTGCTTTGCTCAGAAGGATTGCTCTGAAACCAATTTATATCAAATAAAACTTGTAATGTCTGTCACCTCTATTTCATTTTTGAAAATGACCAAAATATTCTTCACTTAAAACCTCATGAAAACCTTGTGTATCTATATATACAAGATGTATACTATGTGTTTTCTTTACAAAGCAAGGCATACAAGGTCCTAGAGTTCATGTTACTGACAGTACTGTGACTTGGAAATTTTGCAGATACAATTATGAGAATGGGAAGATAATTTTTCAGACTTGAGTAAAATTTAGTCCTCTAATTTAAAATAAATTGATGAGAAACATCTGCGTTTTGTTTTTTGTTTTTTTTTTTATTGCAATATTTGTTGTATCCTTTAGACCAGTTTATGGCAAATTTTATGAGATCAGTCCTTGTTTCATTTCTTTCTTATTCATTTCTTTCTTGAAAAAATGATGATTCACTTCCTGTGGAACATAGTGCACTAGAGAATTAATGATTCAGTGCAGTGCATAAAATTAAGAAAAGAACAATAGCAGAGAGTTAGCAAAATTATTGTTTATCAAGTGTTATCATTGATACTGTAATTGTACCGTATACAGCAAACTGTTTGATCTATTTCTGGTAAAGATTTCGAAGATAACATGAAGTCTTTTGTCTTGTTACTAATTTTCCAGTTTTCCCAGCTAGCTCACATAAGGAAATAGCAGAAAAATAGATTTATTAATTTCTTTTCCTTTCTGCAGATCTCTTGGAACTTCCTGTTTGTACTATTTCATTATCTTGCTTTGTAAAGAAAAAACATAGTAATGGAATATTTTATATAATGAAGAATCTAGTAATTCACCTGAAATGTGGAAAAGGATATTGCTAATGAAATTTATAGCTTTGTTACAATATTTTAAGTTAATGCCTACACTGAAAGACTATTGCATCTCATTAACAACTGTGTTTCATGAAGATTTCCAATTATTTGAAATCTTTCATATCAGTCTATGAATATAATAGGGAACACAGATTTTTTTCATACTTTAAAATCTTTCAATAAAAATGGTAACAAACTTTATTCTCTGTTTAATACTGAAACTTACATGCATTCAAAATGTCATGAAACTATTTATTTTATTTTACTAAATTAATAAGAAATAATGACAAGCATGTTTACTGAGAATAAAAGGAAGAACCCTCCACTGGGAATTTGAGGTGCCCCAGCTGGCCCCTCTATCTGCAGCTGTACTAATAAACTATACACTGCTAGTGAACATCCCCAGGTAATGGTACTCAGCTGTACATACTTTGATGTTATTTACATGTTAAACCTGGCTTGGTTTAACATGCACCAGTTCCAAGCAAGTGAGATTTTCTGTAGGCAGTCTGTTCATGGCCATCCCATTTTAGAAGATAAGCTCCAGGTGATATTTCCTGTGTGTTGGGTCTAGTACTGGAGAACTGGTTCTGGGCACAGTTGTAGGTATAGCTTTGTAGGCATTGCAGGACACTTTGTCTTACTGAGAGCAAGGAAGCATAGGAAGGGCCATGCCTCTTCATTACACTGAGTGTGTGGATAGTTTCTTCCAGGAGTACAGCTAGAACAAAAGCTATGATGTAGCAAAGGATATCCTAAAAGGATGAAAGCAGAACACACATAGAAACTCAGCATCATATTCTGCTGCTTGGGCAGTGTAGGTTTACAATTACCTACTCCATTTTCACTTTTTCAAGAGCATAGAGTCACTCCTGTCTTACTGCATTTTCAGTAATTCCCAAGTATCTGTTAAAAGGTACAAACAGTTATTCAATTATTCTGATGTCATTGTATGTTAACAACAAATTCAGCTCAATTAAGCTCAGGAGCTAAGCTCTTAGTTATCTGTCTGTTGAACAGTTATAGAGCATGAAGACCAACGTATTTGACTATGTAAAAATAAATTGCCTTTTTTTTTTTTTAATCAGGTTGGCTTATGGTTTAATGGAAGTGAAGATGTAAGCATAACACAAAGTTGCACAGAACCTTTGCCTTTAGATAGGCTAAGAGATCTCGTAAAGGTAACTTTAAAAATATTTTGAAGAGACCACTCACTATTCTAACCTATGAGGTCTCATTAAATGTTTCTTGGGTCTTTTTTTTCCAGAACTGCTGCAATTTTTCAGTGGTTTTTAAGGACAGGTGGTGCCTCAAAATATGATTTTCATGTATAAAAACCTCAAAGTTCGAAATAATATAGAAAAGAATCTAGGAATTGTCCTTCGGTATTCTAAATCGTAGTCTACTTAGAAAGGCTTAATTATTCCTGTTCTTCTTTGAACCATATTAATTTTGCTACACAGTAACCGGCTTTGTAAAGAATTGGAAGCAAATGATCTTTGCATCTAAGCTTGTGGAATGCTCCAGGGAAGAAGACATTTGACACTTTCCCACACGACCTCCTTGTCTCTA
>NW_009927900.1:0-38344 GCF_000696875.1 Nestor notabilis | reverse complement strand
TATCTTGTTGATCATATCTGTGGGGATCTGGTGATGTTCATCTTGACTGCTATAGCTGAACCCAGGACATTCTGTCACAAGGTTTCACCATTCCTAGGTTTCTTTGCAAAATGCCTGTCTTTAGGAATTGAAAAAATCTTTTTTTTTTCTTCATAAGTATATCACACTGTGATGCATTTATTTGTACAATACCATCAATCCAGACGGAAGGTGAAACCTAGCCAATTCAAGCCAAGAAGGAATAAGCCAGTGGTATAAAAAATACAACACAGTATGTGCAAAACATGTGATGAGACAATTTATAGTGAAAAGGCCCTTCACCATCATATTCAGACATCAACTGTATAAAACTAGGAACACATCACATTGTTTTTTCTGGAATTCATACATCTATATGATTTTGCTGTTTCTTATATTGCTTTATCAATCCTAGAACTATGTTGCTGACAATTGCAAGTTTGGAGATACAGTGGAGATGAACACCACCAGATATTCCTTCACTTACAATGTCTTTTGTTCAGAAGAGAAAGAAAAATGGCTACTTCTTTTAGAGAACGGATAAAATTATATCAGAGTTTTCATGTGGAAGGAATTTAAAGACAGCGTCTCAGCATTTGTTGAATTCATTTCATATGAGTTGACTTTATCCCCTTTCAAAGATGTAAACCAGCATAATTATAGACAAGATTTGTAAGTAGTTTTTAGTAAGTAGTAGACATTTTGTTTCTGCTTGTGAACCTGTTACAAAAATGAAGCAAAGCATTGGACTGGAATGTAAAATGTCTATAATTAAGAAACGTAGTTTTAACACTCCTTTTGCAATGCAATCTTTTTATTATTTGGCTTATTTTACAAAAACACTGACCTTGGGGGCAGATCCAGTGTACCATAGAACAACTTCAGTGGGTTCTGTTCACTTTCTCACATCAATGTATTTTATCATAGTGTGTTAGATATTTGAACTCATGCTAGTACACCATAATACACATTCTTTCTGTAAAGGTTCTGTTCTGAATTTAACTGGAATATATTTTAAGGAAGCACTCAGGAATAATTCCTGCAAGTCTTATTAGTAGGTTCAATACAATGTTACATTAGCATTATGTTAACTTCTGTAATAGTAATGCTTAACTTTTCAAATATTAATTTGAAAACATTCTCCTTCACTTGAAGCCTGAGTGGTAAAAAGGATTAACTTGGCCAGTAATGGGAAGAAATAAATCATTCCTTCTCTGCTTGTGTACTTTGTATAGAAAATCGAGTCTCTGGGAGAATAGAGGCAGACCTGTAAAGTGTAATAGTCATGTGGATGTAACATTCATACTATATACCATGGAAGGGGTGATTCTGGACAAACTATAATTTAGTGCCATGAAATACCTATTTGTGGTTACAGCACATCAAGCGTACTTATAGAGAGAATCTTTTGTACTATTTAACCCTAAAAGAATTCAGCTGGCACACTCCAGGATTGCTATGCAACATGAACAAAAGTGTGTCAAATGGGAACATTCACTTCAAAACCCCATTTTGTGGTACAAAATGTGGACGTTTCCCCCTGCCAAAGAAAAGAAACAGAGAAGACTTGTGGACTTTCTTAGGAACCAAGGAAATTTCCTGATTAGGGAAGAAATATTCTGATGTACAATCTTGGTGCATGACATCAAAGGTGGCTACCTGTAAGTTTTTCTGTCTGCAATATATTGCTGGCTTATCTATATAATTAGGTACTGATGGGTAAATTCTTTCCCCATACTCCCTATGCAGAAGCTGCCAATAGTGTTAACTTTACATTCTGCCAGAGTTAATGAACCTGAAACATAAAGGGAGACACAAAGCAACCTTCTACAGCAGAACGTCAGGTTGATCATCTGGAGGCTAGGACAACTGATTGGGCTAATAACAATATCTAATACAAGTTAATTCTTTGTCTCAGACTGAACAAACACCTAGATACTGACTCAGGAAAGAAAGAGGGAAGAAATTCCATTACTAACTGGCAGTGCAATACAGTGAGATACACATCATGATTAGCATCTCTACAGCTAACTGGCCTGCCTTCTAGTGAAGAAACTTACAAAGTGAACTGTCAATCACAGTTCAAATATTCAAGTCTGAAAACATTTAAAATGTGTCATGCAGAAATAATCTTGTGATGAGAGAATGCATAACAAAAAGAGGTGATGACATGGAGACAAAAAATAACAGAAAACCACAAAGTTCGGGAAAGCTGGCATATTGCCCATTATTAATGAGTCTTCTGATACCAGTTTCAAAACGGGGACAGTCATGGAATTTAGGCAGTTAAAATAGAAGTTTCAAAGTCAGGTAAATGAAGAAATTAAAGGAAATACTGTGGATACTTGATGTGAAAAGAGATATTAAAGAGAACTTAAGTATATGTGATGGTATCTGAGGAGAAGTAATATTTCTTCCATTAGTAAAAGTTAGAATGCCTATTCTCCTTTGAGAATATCTAAACTGCATATACTGATGAAATGTTCAAAGCAAATAGCTATTTTTTTGTATCTTGCAGACTCACCTGAGATGCTTGATATAAGAGAGAAAGTCTGTGTTGTACAGGAGTATTTCCACCTACAGCCATTTCAATCATACAGTAACCTTCAGGACTGCTCACAGGTAACATATAACTGGAAGGAAACAGAAGATCTCATTACTATTTATGCAATTGACAGCAGAGTATCCAAACCTCACACAACAAAAGCAAGGTGAAAAAGATATTTCTGCCTCCATAAAGAACGACAATCTTGTACACTAATAATTCCAGTTTCATGGGTACTTGGACTACCTAGGAGACAAAATATGCAAGTTTCTTCTAACATTCCTCTTCTGTTTGCTTTCCTATTGATTTTGACTCTGGTATTTGAAATGTATACAAAGAAGAAAGAAATCTTTACATACATAAGTGGGTATTGATAAATTTTAAGTGCTAACTGTAGCTGACATATGGTCTCCCTAGTATAGAGGATTTTGGACAAGTAACATCAATGTTGAATGGTGCTGAACTCCCTAAATGGAAATTTTATTTTCCTGCCCTACAGGGGAAACAGAAATAGAATAAGAAATGAAAGGCTGCATACCTCTGAGCAGCAAGATTACACTGTGATATCGCTACTTGGAAAGCATGTTGTTAATGTAAAGTCTGATACTGAGCTTCAGAGCTAAAGACAAATACAAGGTTAAGGGGATTTGTAAAGTAAACACTAGTGAACATTCAATGAAACACTGAGAATTCTTCAGGTTCTTCCTATGATGAGATCTGAAAAAATGCAATTTATACTATCAGCAATAAAAATTCAATTCAACAAGATGATTTTCAAATGTACTGGGTTTGTACTTAGAAAGGAAATTCGCATAAACATTATCACAACAATGGCAGAATAAGAGAATAGTAGTGAGCAGATTCTTTAAAACTGAGCTTTGCTAGTTTTGTAGAATGCTTCCCAATTCCATTTTGCCTCAGTTTCAGTTTTCATATCCTTTAAAACAGAATGTGATGGGCTTCCTTTTGGGAAGCATGTTAAGGTTTACTGACTACATGCACTTTGTACAAGAAATCCTGTTCAGTCTAATCCATATATTTTGGTTTCCTTTAACAAGAACAAAGTTAATTTTTTGTGTAACATTTCATAAATGTTACACAAGATTTTACACGAGATTCTGAAAAAAACCCAAACCATATATATAGACTGCCAAATTTTCCAAATTTTTTTATCTGGAAAAATTGTAAAGGACAATCAAAGGAATCACATAAACTATCTTGTGTTGGGATTAATTTTTATGTTAGGCCATAGACATATGAAAGAGTTAATAATTTTTGAAGCCCATGATGTCCTGAACACTAGAAGCATATAGTACTGGTCCTAAAAATGACCTCTGCACAGCCAAGGACAAATTTACTCTGAATAAACCACATCAAGACCTACCATGCTCTCAAATGCCTCCCTTTCATATACCACACCTTGTTGGCTGCACACAGCTGCTATTGTATGATTTATCCCATGTGGTGCCTTGAGCTTTGTTTTTCTATTCTTGTGTCTATCTTACCGTTTCATCCTCCTGTCTGTAGATTCAGTATGAAATTTAGTCTTAGTTTTCACCTCTGAAGTTAGTGGGAACACTGTATTGACATAAATGGATACAGTATTGGGCCCCTAATGAATATTTACAGCATTCACTGCAATGCAGTGGCTTCTGAGTGAAACAGTCTTATTGGCAGTATATCTGTATCAGCAGGTGATGCACCCATATTAATAAATCCTACCTTTCCAATGGTTATATTGCTTCTGGTTCCAGAGTAAATTCAGTCAATACTAACTCATTGACTTTTCACTGCACTTTGCTGCATGGGGTTAAAATGTGCTAAATTGTTTCACCTTTGCAAATATGCAAGACTTTTCCTACTTTTGAGCCAGGAACGACGTTTTTAATTTTGTTTTTAAAGACTCAGATATTTGAATGGCATATTCTTTTATTACCTTTTGAAATGTGATCTAGACTACCCTAGATATTCAAATATGTCTGAAAACTGTTCATATTTCTTTCCTATTCCAGATTGAAAGAAAAAGTTCACGTTGTCTTAAGTCTTCTCATGTAGTCTAAAGTTAGCATAATATTTTGATTTTGAGTATAAGGAACTAGAAGCAACGTCTGCTGTTCTGAGGAGCACCTAATTTTCACAATTTCATTATAAAATGTGGACTGAGTAAACAGAAGTTCCTCCTTAAAAATAATGGGTATATCGATATATATAGGTATATTGATATATAAAATATACTTTGAATTTTATTTATTATTCCTACTCATATTTCAGCTCCTGGGAATTGTCCAGCTAAATCAGAGTGTATAAAGTATAAACTTTCTCACATAAAAGAAAATCAGCTCATTTAGGATTTTCAGGGGGAAAACCAACTCAATCTTCCCTTGATGATACCTGCTTTGAGTGGATATTTTGGTATAGGCTTAGCATACTCCTGGCAAAGCCTACCCTCTGCCTTGTCCCTGTTTTTTAGTAAGGTTTCTGAAGTCTGCATCTGCTGCAATTTCTAAATCAATATATGGTTTAACACCTTATATCACATATAATAGTCCAGCCCACTAAGAACAAAAGTTCAAGCGAAGCAGCGAAGTTAGTAAAGAAAGATGTTATCTAATGGAAACAAAAAGAACAATGTGGTCTATACCAGTTTGATCATTTTCAAGGAATTAGCCATCCAAGCCAAATTCAGCACTGTAAACTTTCACTGCAAATGGCTGGCATTCACACATTCTCATTGTCTTGTACACATAATTTTTCTTGTTTTGATTCTGTGCTAGGGGAAAAAAAGTGGAAGATTAATAACAGGTGCAATCAAAATAAGCCTTAAGTATTACTTCAGGTTGACATGGTCCTTACTGCAGTATCTTTATGTAGACAAGCCCAAGCACCCTAAGTTCATATAGATAATAACACAGTCATCCCTACACAGGCACACCTGGCGATACGTTCTACCTTTAAAGAAATGTGTCAGAAAAAAAGAAAAATAAAATTGCCAAAGATCCCCAATACCTATAAACAGCAGCTATTATATAATGATTTTGATCATTAGGTCTCAAGTCCACAAAGGAAATAAAGCCTTTTTTTTTTTTTTTTTTTTTAAGATATAGCAATGAAATCACAAATAAAAGAACTGATGTGTTTGACATCAGCCAGTAGATTACAATGACTGAATTGTGAGGAAAAAAACCCCACAGGCTATAAGCAGCAACATACTGCCCTGTATCTGGAGTGCACATTTGGAATGTTACCTACTTTCTTCAGCATTTGCTCCTTTCTCTGCAAGGATTTCCAAGCAAGTAATACTTGAAATTTCTGTGTCTTGTGTCAGAAAGGAAAAACTGTCATTTGAAATGTGAACAAAATGAATATTTTTCATGCTTACATTACCACAAAATTAGGACTGTTTGAATTTGCTAGATTACTTGAATATGTTTAGAATAGCTTTTAGAAAGAGTCAGAGCATGGAAAATTACAGCCCAAAAGACAGTTCTCTGAGAAAATTATGAAAATAATGAAAAATGGCAATTAAACCAGAAATGCCATCTCTATCTTTAGTATACCATTTAAAACCACGAAGTGCTACAATATAGACATATGCAAGACATAATTATACTAGTTTTTTAAAAAAATGGCAGAAAAAAGAATGCACTTGAAATATTCTGTGGCAGAAATGACCTGAACTACAATACCACTTCATGTAGCTCTATAACTTGATAATATTTTTCTTACAGTCTAAGGTTAAATTTGTCTTAATCTTGCAACTGGATAAATGCAGTTGTATTATTTCATGCATCTCAAAGAAGATTGAAATCCATTATCCACATTAGAAAAGAGAAAATGGAACTAATGATTTATTCTCTTGACACTTTTTCTTTATTTTCCTAATTAACCTCATATTATGAGATGCTGACCTCACATTAAGAACACCTGAGACAGAATTGGCTAATCACTGACATCTTTAAATTTTGAAGTATTTTTAGTTCAGTCATACTTTTTCATTCATTTAGATGCTGAAGGCATTTCAGTCCATCTGCCTTACATCTCAGTGGTGTATTTCAGTTGCATTCAAAGCCAGTGTATTTTTCCCTCCAGAGGCAGTGACAGGAGAGAATGCAATATGATTCCTACTGCAGGATTATTTTGTGAGGCACCAAAATTGTGATTTATGCACACCACACTCATATTGATATAGAAAGGATTTACAGGCCAGTAGAGAATTGGGTGTGTGGGGAGCAGTTATAGGAAATGGGTGTGGGGATCTAATGGAATGTTAGGTACAGTAATCTAAATAGGTCTAGAGCCATGTAGAGCCAGACCTATTCCTCTTGTAAATGTACAGGCGTGTTGTACCTGAATATTTGTTTCCACAATTTGAAATAAGAAAAGGTTCAGCCTTCTTTTCTATGCTTGGCTTAGAATAACATGATTTTTTTCATAGCTGCTGTGGATTTTATATAAACTAGTTAAGAACAAGAATTAACAAAGGATTTTCCACAGGGTCTGTTTCTTTACAAAAGACTCATAGACCTCAACAGATGCACAACCGAAGTTACAAACAGTGATTAATGCCAGTACTAGTTACATCTTGATTAATTATGTGTATGAACACTGAATATCTATCAAAGTGCAATGTTTACCTAACACACTTATACCTATGACATATACCTGTGGATATTAAGTATTGGATTAATTTTGGCCTGGAAGTGGTATTGAAAGAAAACCTCTTAACCTAGCTAAGATTGAGGCACTTCTAAATCAAATGTTACCTGGTATAATCTTGCTCAAGCAAATATTTTAGTTTAAATTATCACAGCTACTTCACCTGGAAATATAATCACACTTCTTTTTCTTTTAAGCTAGTCAGCAGGTGGCACTAAAGGAGCACAGTAGAAAGCATGAAGGCAAAATTCCTACTAATGTCTCTTCTAATCATTGGAGAGACTGACTTAAGCCCTAATTGATAGCATGATTGCTTCAGCTTCCAGTTTATATCAAGGGAAACACAGTAAAGTATCTTAAACTGATTACATATTTGACAATATGAATGAGAATAGGTCCGGAGACTGGAACTTCTGGATAACTTTTAACTGCATTCATGCATTATAATTATCTAATGTAATCATGTAGAAATGCTGTGTTCATGGTTGTGTAAACATACTTAAGAAAATTTAGTTTATAGCAATTATGTTTTTTATATAGTGTTGAAGGTGCAGCCGTATTTCTAACACATTAAGGAGATGCATAACAAAATTAAAATGTCAGATCACCAGGTATAAAAAAACTCCCAACCGTTTTAAAGAGTACCAGCCTCTGTTCTTATCCACACTAAATTATTACTGTAAAGGATTTTTCTGAACAAAGATCTCACACTGCTAGCAGACCAGCGTTTCTGGTCTTCTGGAAAACGATTGCAAAGTAGTTAAATACTACTATCTATTTTCTAATGCCGCAGTTGGAGGATTATATTTAGAACTATCTGTCATTTTCCTCCCTACAAGCTGACAAACGCTAGCCCAACTTAACAGCTCAACATAGGAAAAAATCCTCACAAAAATCCTCTTTACTAGAAACGTGTTGATATTAAAGACACAATATAAAATGACTCCTGAAAAACACTGAAACAGTGGCTTCATTTACACCCTTGATTAACCAGAGCAGTTGTCAAGGGAACATCTAACCAGCTGTCAAGAAATACAGGAGATTTTTCAAGAGCAGTGATTTTACTTTTGACTGAACACATTCAATTCACAAGTATGAAAATCTGTACTGCATCTTACAGTTTTAATAATCTCTTGGTACTTCTTTCTAAAATTCTTGCACTTACTATTTTTTTTTTTTTCCTTAAAAATGAGTTAGGAAAAAAAAATATTAAAAACATACTTAATCTTCCTAAAATTAACTTCAACATACTGCTTCCATGGAAGCTTTCATGTGTTTACCTTATTCTATTTCAACAAGGTCAAATTTTGGTATTTCTTACCACTTTCAATTAGGGCACTAAGAAGTGACAATTATAAAAATGAATGTTTCATTTTATGTCTGACATTTTATTTGAAATCAGTGAAACATCTGTCATAACCTGCAGCATTCAACACATATATCAGATTTTCTAGTTGCTATGAGCTGACTGAACTGTAAAAGCATACCAGTAAGGGAAAGGGAGAAAGAGACAAGGGAAGGGGGTAGACAAAAACATGAAAAATGAAAAATCCCAAATTACTTTGATGTGTAACAGTGTCTTGATGCCATTTTTTTAAGCTAAAAAAAAGAAAAATTAAGAAAGAAAAAAAGAAAAATATGTGTATGAAGTTTTGGAATACATTAGGGGATGATAAACCCCAGCTGACCCTGAACTTGTTCGAGACTTGCAGCTCCAGCTGGTTGCACATAAGTCTCTGTGCCTGAAAGGATTCATCCCAAGTACTGAAAGAATGGGATGATGTTACTGCAGGACCTCTTGCCACTAGTTTTCAACATTCTTGGGAGTCTGGAGAGGTCCCAGTTGACTGGAAGCTGGTAAATGTCCCAGTTTTCAAGAAGGAAAAGAGAGAAGACCTTGGTAATTACAGGCCTGTCAGTCTCACTTCAGTGCCTGGTAAATTATGGAGAAGGTTATTCTGGGAATTATTGAAAAACACTTCAGAGACAATGGTCATAGTCAATAGTTCATGAGAGGAAAGTCCTTATAATAAGGTCACCCATCTAAATGACCAAGGAAAGCCAGTAGATGTGGTGGCTTTGGATTTTAGCAAAGCTTTTGATGTTGACTTTCACAGTCCAGTACACAGCTAGACAAGTTCATAATACATTGGGTGAGCACTTGGATGATTGGTGGGGCTCAGAGACGTAGAATAAATGGGGTTACATCAGGCTGGCAGCCAATCACCAGTCAGGTTCCCCTGGGCTCAATTTTAGGGCCAGTGCTCTTCAAGGTTTTTATAAATTATCTAGATTCAGGAATCAAAGGTACATTAAGTAAGCTTGCCCATGATACTAAACTACGAAGAACTGTGGATTCACTTGACGGTAGTCTCTACTTACAGAGATAGACATTATAGAGACATCTGGATAGACTAGAGAGCTGGGCAATCACCAACTGTATTAAATTTAACAAGAGCAAGTGCTGGATTCTCCATGTGGGATGGGACAATCCTGTTTGTACATACAAACTGGGCAATGAGAGGCTGAGAACACCCCTGCAGAAAGATCTGGGGTTTTGGGTAGGTGGCAAGTTGAATACAGGTTACCAGTGTGCCCTGACAGCCAAAAGGGCCAACTGTGTCCTAGAGTGCATATAGCACAGTATATCTAGCCAGGTGAGGGAGGTGACTGTCCAAGTCTACACTGCATTGGTGTGACCCAACCTTGAGTACTGTGTGCAGTTTTTGGTGCCTCAATATAAGAAAGACATCAAACTATTAGAGTGTGTCCAGAGAGAAGTGAGCAAGATGGTGAAAATCTTGAGGGCAAGACTTATGAGGAGTGGCAGAGGTCTCTGTTCAGCTTGGAGAAGAGAAGGCTGAGGGGTGACCTCGTTGCAGTCTACAGCTTCCTCAAGCAGGGCAGTGGAGTGGTGCTGGTCTCCTCTCTCTAGTGACCAGTGATAAGACATGAGGAAATGAAATGAAGCTGTGTCAGGGGAAGTTCAGACTGGACATTTGGAAAAGGTTCTTCTTTGAGGATGATTGATCACCGGAACAAGGTCCCCAGGCAAGTGGTCATGGCACCACAGCTTTCAGAGTTCAAGGAGCATTTGGATAATGCTCTTAGTCATATGGTTTAGTTTTATGTAGTCCTGCGAGGCACGGAGAGTTGGACTCAATGATCCTTATGGGTCCCTTTCAACTTGAGATATTCTGATTCTATGATTAGTAGTCACAGGTCTGGGTTTGGAGAAGAAACTCTAACTATGAAAGGCTCTTCTGATGAGGCAGAAAATCTGACAGTTTTGTTGATGGTTTATTTTCAATGTTTTCTTAATTGTTGTGTCCTAGAGTATCTGGTATTTGTGTAATATTTAAGAGCTGTTCCTCACTATGTGAAGAACACCAGTTAATAGTCTTCAGCAGCATTACACTGAACATTACATTCCCCATTATTGCTGACACCTTCCTATATTCACACATCGAAGGCTGTTCCTTCTAACAATGCTAAAAAGATGTTCTGCTATTTGTTCTTAAATTCCTCCTTTATTCCCTGATCAGTTTTAGTAGAATATATAGGAAAATAAGAACTTAGAAAAATACACAAAGGTGAAAGAATTTCAGAGAATGAGCCTTGAAAGACAGTAAATTAGCACAGTAATGCACATGAATATTTCGGGGGGGCTAGCTTTCCTTATGACTATAAGCAGTTGCTTTTATATATTTGTTTCCAATAATAAGAGTACTATGGCTAGGACAGAAATTATTTTGCTTATCTATCTCTATGCTTTGTAACAGCTCGGTGTGTTTCTATGGTATAGTGGTTCCTGCAGTACCGCAAGATTTTTCCTGATTCAAAAAGACATCAGATGTTCTGCTACTAGCTGCTGCAGAAAATGAAAAGTATTTTAAATTTATCTGGAGTTTTCTCCTACCATTATACATAGCACTCTGTCTTCATCTCACTTTGTCTCTGAGTGCCCCATATTGCATTGCTGCAAAGTACTACTTACTGTTTTCAATGAAAAGAGGTGCAAAAAAGACCACCTTAAAACCCCACTGAAACCTAAGTTTTTAGAGCACCAACCCAGTTACATTACAGTTTGACTCTGAAAGCCTTCAAAACACTTCATTTTCTCTTTCTTTGTTGTAGTTGCAATGAGGGAAACAAAAAAAGGAACTGTCTATCTGTTGCTTGAATACAGATGCACAGTTTTATGGGAATACCGGTCTTAGGCATCACTTTCAACATTAGTTTGCTTTTAAATTAATTTTAAAATTTTCTTATTTGCATTTGATTATAGATGTATTGACAGGGTTGTTTTATCCATAGAACACACTTGATTTTCTTCCAGACTTCTGGATTTATCTGTGGGAAATAACAAATATTTCTGTGAACACATCAAAATCTGTGGGAAAGTCTGAATTGAGCTGTATATGTGATGTTTACACCAGAATTCGCATATAATACACAGAAGGATTTGCACAGTAATATCATATTTTTTGTACTAAATGCATGCTGTTCCCTCATTCTGCCACACAGCTTTTTTTCTTCATCTAAAAACTTTCAAATTTACATGTCTGTGAGAGAAAACCAACAAGAAATGGGAAAACCTTATAGTTTTTCCCCATGTGATTTTGCATATTCCAGGAGGTTATAATTTTCTTAACAATCTGACCATATTAATAAAACTGGTGTTATGTTACCATTTCAAATCTCTCTTACAGGCATTTTATACACTTTGCTATAAAGATAATACAGAGTTTGACATTAAAAAGGTACTGGGTGCCTTTTATTTCTTTGTAGACTTTCAACTAATGTAATTTGTTGTACATTTGGAGAATGCCATTTGTCAAAATTCTGACTTCAAAACTACCATCACAGTACTTGCTGGGTCTTCTGAGAACAGGCCAATTCTAACAAAGTATGACACATGTTAATGGACTTGCATTAACACAAGAGAGAAAAATATGGCTAGCTCTTCCTCAGTTCTGATTAATCCAGGAAGAGTAATAACAATCTTACAAGGCCCTCATATTAAAGTTGCTGAGCATTCCCCCATGGTACATATATCAAGATATAAGAAATTAAATATCCATAAGAGGACAACATATCTTGGTTTTTCATTATTAACATTTCCATATTAACAGTATTAACATGCTTTGAGAATATATTTTAAATATTATCAAAGTGAACCTGCTAAATTTCAAACCTGTTTACTACATGTGAGCTTCCATACTCCCTAGTTTTATTATGAATATACGTCAATCTGACGCTGATGTTTTGCCATGGTTTTGTTGGACAGAACCTTTTCTTTTATGTTAAAAGGTATTTAAAAAAAAAAAAAAGTTTATTTATTCTACTCTTCCATTCCTCTGACATTCTCTTTGATTTAGAGATAAATTAATATAATAAGAGTTCACCAGAAATTGGCTTGATGCAAATCATCAGCTTTCACCCAGTTAGCTTTTAAGGGGATGTTTTGCTAGGCTTGTTGTCATGTCCTTTCTCGTAATCTAGTAATAATTAATCTAGTATTAACATAATGAACACAGTGCTTAATATGGCATAATAATTATAAGGAAAATATACTTTGCAGTGGATTTTGGAAGCTCCTAGGACTTGGAAACAGTTATACAGTTCCACAGGAAAGATCCTTAAAAGTAGATGACAAGCTGAAAATAGATCAACAATGTCATTCTATTACAGAAAATGTAAGCACAATAATGGAATGTGTAGATAGGTATAAAGACAATAAATATGTAAAACATTTTTCTGCTTTCTTCCAAGGGAAGGCCAATGAGTGATGCAGTATTTCTTAACAACCCACTTTATTAATCAGCAGGAGTTTTGATTAATCTTTTTATTGATCTCTGATCTTCTGTTCCCTTATTATCATCAACATATTTGGTATCTGCATTCCCTCATTTTGATTGTTGCCTGCTACATAAGGCATGCTAATAGCCTTCAAATGGTTCACATTGAAGAATATGGAAGACTATCGTATCAGCACTATCACTACATTGTAAAATGTCCCTTTTTTCTCTTTTGCTGTGGAGATACTAGTAGAATTGGATAGCCTAAGGAGAACAAGCACACTTTATCTTGCCTAATATTGTCTATCATACACAGAAGATGCAATTTCTTTACTTAATGTTGGCATACACTTTTTCACACATTATATAGAATCCTAAAACAACCCAGAAGTTCATGTTTCTGTATAAGCACAGATGAAAATGGTAATATTTACCTAGCACCAAACAGATATTGTTTATGCTAGGTTCTACTTAGCTTGCTTTATGCCTCACTTACTCTAGCTCTGCCAGTCCAACAGTCAAGTATATGATCCTTTAGTAGATTGGTTAATGGGACTCTTTCTATTGCATATATCACTGAGCATTCTGCAGGCAGCATGCACCTAAGGATCATTTACTTCAATAGAATGCTTTTCTTCAATATATATACTTCATGAATCATGACTTTAAAGATATCTGTTCTCAGTCTGGATCCTTAAAGGAATGTATAAATTCTGCTCTTAATCATATCCCTGCAGTTGCACTGACTTCACAGGGACTGCACTGGTGTAAACACATCAGTGCACTGTAACAACTGACTGAAAAGCTGTGATACCTCCATTTCACACACACAAAAATGGGAGTAACACAAAGACTCTGGAAAAATTAGTATTAACAATTATGCAGACTTTTGAAGCTACAACAAAATTTAATGTTTATCATCATCATTATGACAGTTATTGTTATAATTATCCATGATCATGACCATATTGGAAGAATAGGTTGTTGCAAAACTGATCATGACAGTAGTCACCAGCTCTTATAAAAACATTATGTGCTAATCTGAGTTTCAGGACAATATGTTCTTCCTTAGAAGATTGGAGAATATGTATTGTGCTTGTGCTTTTGTAGTGACTATTCTCTACTGTATCATAATTAGATTCTTTGCATATTTTGTGGGCTTTTTTTTGTTACATAAATTCATGGAGCCACTAATTTTTACTGCTGATTAAAAAATATTTTCAATCCAGTAATCCATCTTTAAGAACTGAATATTGTTGCTTTCTCCTGTTTCTGACGACATTGCCTCGGGTTCATGTACTAACTGGGCATTTGCTGCACCTGAAGAAGTCTGTTTTAATTTTCATTATGGCTACTTTCAGGTTTTTTTTTTGATCCTACATTAAACCAAAGAGAAGGACATCTACTACTCTACTCTTTGGAGCTCGATACATGAACATTCCTCAGGGAAAGTGCTTGGAATCTTTTGCACAGCTTGTTTTACCTTCTAATCTTGCTTCTCTAATTCACTGATTTTTTTAAATATAGATGTAATTGCATTCAAGCAATTATATTAAAAAGTATATAACAACAGAAAGGCAAGTTTTCTTCCTCCTTCAGCTAAAAGTCTCCAGTTATAGCCTATGTAAGATCTAATACAAAGTGTAGAAGACATGGAAAACTGAGGGAAATTCAAATGTAAGTTTAACTGAAAGAATATTCTGATGTGAAAAGAGGGTAGACCCATTTTCTGAAGATTCATTACATAATAGGTTTTGACCTGTTCTTTTCTTAACTGCAGAAGAACCCATTTCAGCAAACAAAATGGTAAGTTTCCTAACATGGATCTATTATCTCAAAAATTATATACTTTAGGGGAATTAAATTAGATTATTTTGTTAATTTAGAAAAAAATCTGAATTTTAATCAAATGCAACAATGCAGTATTGTATTGAAGAAGTGAGAGTTGGGAGACTTTTGCTAAATAATTAACAAATTGAAGCCTAAATTTGATTACATGGAGCAGTTGAACACTAACTTTACAAGAAGAATACTCTACAAAAGTATGAGACTTTACCAGTGAGATCTTTTATTCTCAAGAGAAACATGACTAGTTGTCCATCATCAGCCACATCATTATCTTTAAGTACAAAATCACTTGAAGTTACAGTGATTTTGAACACACCGAAAAATGTATTGGATCGTGTTTCTATTTTAAAAAACCCAGTATCAGTAGAAGTAGATTATAAGTCTATGTAAGAAACAAGCAGTATTATCCTCCAGTGAGCAAATTAACATATGGCAAAATATGAAACAGAGCACTCGGTAAAATCTCGAATTTAAAAATCTATTTGGATACTGTGTACACAGTTGCATTGCAAACTACAATATTGCATCTTAAAACTCTTTGTTAAATCATGTATATATTTGCCAGCAAACTGAATCTCATACATATGAAAGTATTGATGAAAATAAAGGAAAATAACAAATCAGTATATGTATGTATAGAAGCAATAGTCTCATGAAATGGCTGTGAGATACAAAGATTTGAGAGAATATATGCATACATAAAGTGACAACAACCCACATTTACCTACACCATGGTTATAGTAACAATTTGCCTGCAGCGTTGGGCTGCGGTTTTTTGTTTGTTTATACATAAATTGTGCTTGTTAGAATGGTTAAAACAGAACAAAAAAAGGAATAAAACAAAATAATGACATATCCATAATACCATATTTTGAGGTTGGAAAATTACACTAAACAATAGAAAAGGTAAATTCAAACAACTGTTGAGGGTTCAATTGTTCTAATGCCTCACCAACAGAACACCTCAGAAATAGTTGGAAATGTGCTAACAAAGAGATCTAGTAGGTAATGTTCTACCAGTTATGTCCCCCCTTCCCTGAGGAGGACTATCACTCCCAGCAGGAGAGCAACTCCTCTGGAGATATCAGGAGCTTAGTATTGCACTGGAGTATAGGAATGAATGATTATGTTGAGCTATCTTCAGATATAGTCTGAAGTTACCAGCTGGGCTTAAACCACAACAGTGTCTCACATAAATCTGATCCTATGAATGAAAATTAGGAATCTACCTGATACATGAATAAAGCTGTATCAATGCAAAGTTGTACACATAACAATGCAGTACTGCAATGACTTCCAATTGAGAATTTTCTGTTTTCTTACCTATTACAGGCAGAAAAAATACAATAACAAGTAACATATATTGCTTCCACAAAGCAGCACTAATTAATTTTCCTTTGTATACTATAATGGTCTAAAATTGCTACCTCCCCTCTACATGGGAAAACTAAAGAGAAAAATAGGTTAAGCAATGTGGTTAATGAGAAACCATCTCTTTAACTTGAATGTCAGGAGAAGGAACAATTTATATACTTATTCTGGAAGTTCTGGGGAGACTTGAAAGCATAGACTTTCTATTGTCAGCTAGTGCAAACCCTGAGGTTGAGGCTGGCATTTTTGCTAACACTCATGATCGAGAGACATCCTGCTGGTATTTTGGTTTTATGCATTCAAGTAGGAAAAAAAACCCAAAACAACAAAAAACCCCAAAAAACACAAATAAAAAAACCTGTGGTATTTTGGTTTCAGACTCTTTAAGGCTCATGTCTTCTAATCGTTTGTAACCATAAGTATTTGGACCTTGGAGCTACTCTCACACTGCCCTAATTGCAATTTAGGCAAACCTTATGTGCCTGCTTCTCATTCATTCAGACAGCCTATTCTTGGGCTCTGCTTATCAGATTAAATAATTTGGTTCTTCACATTCTCAGAAGTATCCTAGTTGCAAAAATGAAATAGGCAGACACCTAATATCTCTTATAATGCAGGAACAAGTGCTGAAGCACATATATCCTCTACTCAACTCTTCTATAAATGTCTAAGAATGCTTACTTCAGTTGAATTACATTAAGGTTGACTGAAAAGGTGGCAAGAAAATGTGAGTCGGGGCATATGGAGCCCAGGAGAGACCCTCTTAAAATATGATACCAAGTTTTCCACTGCTTAATTTGGAAAATTATTATTTTAGTTTCGTTCAAGGTGCTAATATATTTTTTTGCTAAAGAATAGTTTTCCATGTATGACAAGAACCATCACTAACATTTTATCTGTGGTAAGCATTACTTCTTATGTTGTCATAGAGGGCCAAGCAGACCTGCAGAGTATACTCTAGAAGTGTGATACATCAGCCCAGTAGCTCAGATGAAACTGGGAATAAATAATTAATCTTTCTTAGTAAACTGTAACAACATCTAAGAATGTTATCTCTGTGCCTGCAGCTCTCACTAAAATTTTGTCTCTTGTTTGACATCATCTGGGAGTAAGTCTTTTTCATCATAATCTCTTCAACACACGTAAGAATAATTCTGATTTTGGATAAATGAAAGGTAGCAGTGCTATTAAAAGTGCTGGGCATATTATAAATGTACTTTCACAAAGCATGAGCAACTCCCTTGAAGTCAGTAATACAAGGCAGAAACATTAAATGGCATACCCTCTTACCAGATTTATTGATTTGTGAAGCCTAACTGCCAAGCAATGTAATCAGTTAATTGCATTTTTAAAAAATTGTTTCTTGACTGGTACTTATTTCACTGAACTTACAAAGAAGAATGAAGCAGATCTGTGCTTTCAGAATACATATAGAAACACAGAATTGCATGCAACTTCACTGTTGTCGTCTGAACTGATTAAAGGGGTCCACTCACCTTTGATTGGACCGGGCTCATTAGGTATTTTGATGTAGTCTGCTTATGATAACACATATGCTGTGTTTTTCCCTATCATCAAAAAACTATGAGCCCTACAACAGCTATTTCAAAGAAATTAATATTCTCATAGTATTTTCATAGGTACCTTGTAGCTGAACCTGAATTGCAGCATCAACAGCCAAGAATATTTTGCTAAGCTATAACCAATTAATTTCAAATAAAAAACAGAAAAAGAATCTGCTTTATGGTGATACATTTATTCACATTTTAGCTGCAATTTTCTTTAAACATACTCTTAAACATACATGAAAGTAAGGACCATAATGCTTATCTCCTATTTGAATATAAAAAGGTAAAATACAGATTATAAAGTCATTCAGAGGTGCTTCAAGAGAGACTATTTAAATAGCAAAGGGTACATTTTCTAATGCATTGGAAATGTGTCACCTATTTTTTTTTTCAATCACTTTGATTAGTGATGTGTGTTTGAGCTGAAGTGTATTATTTGAAAAATAAATATTCCTCAAAATTCATGAATAGTAACTGCAAAAAAAAAAAAGGAAAAATTAGGTAAATATAATATGTTTAGATTGTTTGAATAAATGTGTGTTCATATGCCACATTTTATTACGATTTCTGGGCTTTTATTTTAAATAAGATAAATTACTTCCATCAAATTTCAGAAATAGAAAGTATGAGATGCTCATGGAAAAAGGCAATCTTGTATGATATGAAATGTGCTATACTTCTTCATGGGTAGAAAAAATCTTACGTAGAACAGCAGCCTTTTAACAAGATTATATTTTATGAACGTAATTCATTAAGGAAATTATGAAAGTATAAACAAACACAACAAAGACCATTGCTGTGTATGTACAATCTGGTTTTCCTTAAAGATGAGGTGCTTTATTTCTTCATTTTGATGTCCACTTTTTCTCTGAAGTATTATGAATGCAAATACACACATACAAGAAAAAATGGAGATTAACTCTTTCATTTCAGAGGGATGCTCAGTTCTATTAACCATGTTGATACTTTAGTTAAAAAATCAAGCACTGAATAAAGATTCAAGTTATCAGAATAAACACTTCTAATTGAGAAAAAATAATTTCAGATTACGCTGTCTCTGATCTGCAACAGTGTAGATTAAATGCACAAATAAATCAGATTAAGTTTAAGCATCCTTTAAATAATGTGAAATCACAAAGTTCCCAGCTGGAAGTGTGAATTAATGCAGATTTTATTCCCACTGCAGGATACTGCTTATGTAAACCAATCATGGTACTACGCAAACTTTGGTGGAAAAAAGATGCTCTGAAGACCCAAAAGGAGTCACCACCAGTAGGTCCAAGTTGTGCATGGAAGTACCGCCTTATAGGAGGATGTACTGGAGCCTTGATCATTCATTGCTGGAAGGCAGACCAAGTGTTATATTCCAAACTTGACCAGTCAGGACACAGTGTGGGCTAGCTGCTCCCTCAAGGCTGGTGTTTCAGGAGCCACAAGGGCTCTCTGGGGTGACAGGCAGGGTCTGGAAGCCAGGGCCTGTCCTACTACTTCAGCCAGGAGCAAGGCAGCCCTAGAAATGACGAAGAGCTGTTTCTTGTAAGAAAATCCAATAATAGCTCAAATGATCAAAATGGGGTAACCCTCTGATTGGAAACCCATTTGATGCTGCACAGCCCAGGTTTACCGTTGGCTGAAGAGTTGTAAGATGCCTGTACTATACTCTTTACAGTGTTAGCCCTAATAAATAGAATTTTAAATGATACTTTACAGAGTCTGAGTGCCTTTCTTACTGGGATCATTTAGAAACAGCACCTCTCGGTACAGAACATGGGCCTGTGCTGGGTTCAGGATGGGAGGTCAGCCCATGGGTTGGTATTGAGCCTGGGACCTGAACTGGTGGGCTACATGGCCAAGAACAGACACTGCTGGGGGGCAGTGGTGCAGTAGCTCAGGACAGGCAGAGTACTGGAACCTCATCTGAAAGCATCTCCTGATGGATGGAACGCAGCACTGGCTGTGCTCATGTCACAGCACTGTCGGGTGGGAAAGGTGTCCTCCAAGGTGTGGGCTCTGAGCCAGTTCTGGCAGCCAGATATGTCCAGAGCCCTGCCAGGATAAGGGTGAGCATGGTGCATGGCCTTCCTGCTGCAGCTGTAGCATGGGCTGCAGATGGCATGCAACTGTTAACAGATCATTCCTGAATGAGATGTGCACATGCAGTGTTGTTAGTAGGTACTGCTGTTGTTTAAGTACTTCTTTGCTTGGTATTCTTGCCTTTCTATTTCTAATTACTATTTGTTTCTTAGTTTTAGTTAATAAAATCAATTAGTTAATAAAATCAAATTAACCTTAGTTAATAAAATCGAAAGTTCCATAGCCCCATCATAGAAGGCCATCAAATTAGTCAGACAGGATTTCCCGTTAGTGAAGTCATTTTGGCTGTCACCAACGACCTGATAGTTTTTCATGTGCCTTAGCATGCTTTCCAGGAGATCTGGATGCTCCTTGATCCTGCCAGGCACAGAGGTGAGACTAACTGGTCTGTAGTTCCCTGGGTCTTCCATTTTCCCCTTCTTGAAAATGGGGGCTATATATCCCTTCTTCCAGTCATCACGAACTTCACCTGACTGACATGATTTTTCAAATATGATGGACAGTGGCTTAGCAACTTAATTCGCCAGCTCCTTCAGTACCTGCAGATGGGTTTCATCAGGTCCCATGGACTTGTGCACATTCAGGTTCTTAAGATGGTCTCAAACCTGATCCTCTCCTACAGTGGGCCTAAGGTCTTCATTCTCACAGTCCCTGCATCTGCTTTCCAAGCCTTGGGTGGTGTGGTCTGAGCATTTGCCAGCGAAGACTGAGGCAAAGAAGTCATTAAGAACCTCAGTCTTCTCCAAATTCAGGGAAGCTACTCTCCAATAGCTTCCAGAGAGGGCCCATGTTGTCCCTAGTCCGTCTTTTATTTACTATGTACCTATAAAAGCCTTTCCTGTTATCTTTCACATCCCTTGGCAGATTTAGTTCTAACTAGGCCTTATGAGAAACTGAACATGAGCTGGCAGTGTGCATTTGCAGCTCAGGAAGTCAACTGTATCCTGGGCTGCACCAAAAGCAGCATGACCAGCAGGTCGAAGGAGGTGATCCTGCCCCTCTACTCTGCTCTCATGAGACCTCACTTGGAGTATTGTGTCCAGTTCTGGTGTCCTCAACATAAGAAGGACATGGAGCTGTTGGAGCAAGTCCAGAGAAGGCCACAAGGATAATTAGGAGGCTGGAGCACTTCCCTTATGAAGACAGGCTGAGAAAGTTGGGGTTGTTCAGCCTGGAGAAGAGAAGGCTGTGTGGACAACTCATAGCAGCCTTCCAATACCTGAAGGGTGTGGGAGACAATGGAAACTATTTGATTATTGCCAAAGAGAAGTAACTGCTTGGCTGGAGAAGAAAGAGTTAAAGAAGAAAAAAAGTACAATCAAGCAGAGCAACCCAGCTGGCTGAGGAGGAGAGAGCATAAAGATAAGAGACTGGCTACACTCGGGCTGGCTGTGAGAAAGCAAGCAGTGTTAACAAACAAACATGATAGGCTACAAGTAGAATGGTATAAAAGCTAGAGCAATAGGCTAAAAATACCTGCTGTTAGAATGGTATAAAAAGTTAGAGCAGTAGGCAATAAAGCGATTCACTGCATGAAGACGCTCTGGGTCCATGCCTTCATCCCCTCAGAAGGGGGCCTACAAGGATGCTGGGGAGAGACTCTTCATTAGGGACTGTAGTGGTAGGACAAGGGGTAATGGCTTTAAACTTAAACAGGGGAAGTTTAGATTAGATGTAAGGCAGAAGTTCTTTACAGTGAGGGTGGTGAGGCACTGGAATGGATTGCCCAGGGAAGCTGTGAATGCTCCAATCCTGGCAGTGTACAAGGCCAGGTTGGACAGAATCTTGGGCAACATAGGTGTCCCTGCCCATGGCAGGGGGGTTGGAACTAGATGATCTTAAGGTCCTTTCCAACCCTAACTATTCTAACTGACTATTCTATGAAAATAAATACTGAATTAAGTGAGTCATTGTCTCTTTTCCTAGCATAACCATATGTACACTAATCAATCAAAAACATCAAGATGAAATCTGGTGTGCAGTGCACTAGCAGAAGGAGCTAAAGGCAGGCGAAGCCACAAGCTATTCCTCATGTTTCGTCACTATGGCTCTTTTCTTTTCCTCTGAGGGACCCAATGTACTAGTTTATTATTTCTTTTGTCACAGTATTGAGCGCTAAAGGATGCCACTAATAACTGACTGCCACCTAGAAAGTGTACTGCTGACCATCAAATTTTCTCCCCACTTAGCTAATCTGGATATATGGGTCTTATGTGAGGCAATGATGGAAGCCTTATTGAAAGGACAGGACAGCAGTAGGTTAAAGCAAAGGTTTTTTGAAATATTTTAATTGAATAGCACTGTATTTTAGGAAACACTTCACCTATGAGATATATGCTATTTGTTTAGATTATTTTAGTCTTTGGTTATGCATCTCAGCACTTTGTGATTATTAACAAATTTTAAAATAACAAGATCTCTGCAAACCTTTTATCACAGGGAAGGAGCTGAAGCAAAGATAGATAAAAAAACTTGCAATGCCAAGTATGTCAAGTAATGAGTGCAATTTCTGTGATTGTCATGGTTAGATCCACAAAGTAATTGTTCCTATATGATGTTACTAGAAATTAAGAAGAATCAATCTAAACCCAACTTGCTTTTAAAGAACATACCCACTGAACTGATTAAATTGCAGCAGTTAAATATTTGTCTGTCTTCAGTCAATATTAAGTACTTCGCTTAATGATGAATCTGGAAAACTTCCCCTATTTACATATGTCTCTCATTTGTGAGCAGTAGGAAGAGAGTGGACAGGAAGACAGTAAGCAGCATTAGATCAGCTAATCTTACCACTACTTCCAGTAAACAGCTATTGGATTTTTTTTTCGAATTTAAAAAAAAATTACAAAAATACACCACTTTCTGGTCAGGAAGGAAAAAATACAAACCCAAACACCTGTGCCTGGCACATGAACAGCTGGGTGCATACTCATGATGATTCAACTATAGTATGTGCTGCGTATAATTAGATAAACAGAATAAGTTGTTTGGGGGATCTATTATGGAAAATCTGCTGCATGATTAATTAGCATTGTTTTCTTTTCACTGTCTTCCTTTTATCATCCTTTTCTCATTGGAAGGGTTGAGGAGCAAAGGAAGTTCTCTGTGTGTCTTCTATTGTTACTGCTGAACGTTGATACACCAGTTTGGCTAGGTGGGGAAGAAGCAGCCCTTATTTGGCTTAAATCAGAAACTAACTTTATACTAACGTAAATAGACATGATTCTTGTCAGAGGGATAACTGCAAAGGAGAAGGCAAGAAGCTTATTAGACAAAGTTTTTAATACTTGTCTTTCATCAACTCAGCAATTTGGAACCTGCTTGTCCTCCATCCATGATGATGATTTAAAGCATACTAGTTTTATAAAAGAAGTTCCTTGCAGCCCGTGGAAAACTATCCTCAGTTACCTGGGATTAAAATAAACAGGGATACTCTCAGCAGGTGACATCTGAAAGATCTCAAATGACTGAATATGCAGTTTGGAGGAATAGAATGTCTGAATTTTTGTCTACCTTTTGTTTAAGGTATGCAATGAGATTTGAAAAGCCTAGAATATGTACCTACAATTTTCCCTGTTATTAGGCAAATTAATTTATTTCATCATCTGAAGATGCAGCAGCAGTATGCCATGAAAATTGTAGGTGGCAAAACATTAGTTCATGTTTAGTTCAAGAACTTGTGTAAGGTGAGATGATATATACTAGCCTCTTGCAGCTCAGCTTGAGTTGAAACCGAACAATTCTGTGCTGCTTAATTTCCTACTTAATGTAGCTGTAAATGTTTTGGCCCTTTGCTCTTCCCTATTCAGTGTGCATAGTCTTCTAGCTCATAACTGAGAAAAATTATATCTTTTCTCTGTCTTCTTAAAATAGATTGAGTAGTTTACAAAAAAAAACCCAAAACCATACAAAGAGTTGTGAGTGAGAGCAAAAATGTGTTCTGCATTTAAGCACTGATTTAGTACCACATGGACAAGAAGATAAAAGCTACCAAAAAAAAAAGCTCACAAACTTGCTGCAAACCTGTCAGAAAACATGAGCTGTAATTAAAATTATATGGACAAATCATTTTAAATCACAAAGCAGTCGTATGAAGTGAACTAATTCTGACAGTGTTAGACCTACTGTCTTTAGATAACGATTGTCTTGTACACATTAACTCATCAAATTAAGAATCAACGGAATCTATAAAGAACAAGAGAGGAATTAGGCCTCTTTTGGTGTATGATTGCCATACTTGCCTGAGTGGGAAAATACTTCATATTTAATCTACTGCTAGCAAGGGGCAGATTTAGTCAATCTGAGACAGTGCTGCTGCCAAAAAGAATGGTGCCCAATAGCACCTTGATGCAGCTGTTCAAGAAGTGTGATTAGAGACCTGATCCCACTAAAACCCAAATTACCAAATCCCCCAAAAGACAATGTTTTTAGTCAGTTCAGCAGAATTTCTGCAACAGTTCACAGCTAATCAGACAAAGCTAATCAGCCTTCTCTTCTTCCAGTTGCCTGCCCAGGAAGACTGACACTACCCTCCTGAGCAAAGAGAACTTTAAAAAGAGATACATTGATTCAAAAAAACTCACAAGGAAAATAAAATGTTACAGGTATTATATTGTCTCAAAATATTTTATGTTGAAATGCAGTATATGCAATATACAGACATTTGCCATTCAATATGATTGAATATTGTAGGTGTTGGAATGTGTGAACACTTGAATACCATAGGATTACTTTTTAGCATTCCGAGATGTTTTGCAGTTTTTATTAGGGATGAAGCAAATGGTGATGTCTACCTTGTTTCTCTATTACTAAATAGAGAATTCCCCTATTATTGAATATGTTTTGGAAAAAAACCACCAAACAAAAAACAAACCAAACCCAAAACCAACCCAAATCTTTCTGGCTTAAATTTGAGGCTTAAAGAGGTGAAAAGGAAACACATGGGATATGGCTTCGAAATATATATAGGCTCAGAAAGCATTCCTCATCCTTGGGGCAGGAATTGTGCATTTAGCAAGACCAGCAATACTATGTCTTTGGCTGGGAGAACCTCAGTGCATCACCACACTGAACTCTAAAATTGAAAAACATATATACACATTTGGCATATGCTGCTGCTGAGCTTATTGTCTACATCAAGCAACCAGCAAACTTCACTCATGTAACTGTGAGCCTGTTTTATCTTACATATACATACCTTATGCTGTTCCACATGAGAACTGAAGAAACATCATTTACAAAGTGGTACGATAGAAATGCCAGATTCAGTACCTGCATGAAATAGTTAGCAATCTGAGGCAAAGGAGACTCTACAGAAAAATTACAAGGGTAAGCATTTGGTCCAAATAAATTCACTAAAACAAAGTGATATGTGCCTCTCTTCTGTTAAAGGTGAAGGAAGTACTCACTAACTTGATAATCATAGAATTACAGAATGGTTTGGATCATAAGGGACCTTAAAGATCATCTAGTTCCACCTGTCTGCCATCAGCAGGGAAATAATAGACACCTTCTTTCAGGAAGACTGCTTTTCATCTACTTCATCCAAGGAAAGAAATGGTCAGATTATGCCTTGTCTTCTGTCAGCAACAGTCTGGTGTTTAGTTTTGTATTTTTCACAACATTTGCCATTGAACAAAACTTACACCATTCCCCATAAGGCCTGCAAGTATAATCCTGTTATTTTCCAGATGGGTGAACAAAAGAGGTCGCAGAAGATTGCTTCTGAAAGCGCTGGGAACAAAACCCAGAGGCCAAACCACCTATCAGATTTACATAAAATGTATTCAAATGCAAGAGAAAATGTATTTTCTGAAGGTACTTTGAACAGCTGCTGTGTAATTTAGTAGTAA
This sequence comes from Nestor notabilis, assembly GCF_000696875.1. Taxonomy (NCBI): domain Eukaryota; kingdom Metazoa; phylum Chordata; class Aves; order Psittaciformes; family Psittacidae; genus Nestor; species Nestor notabilis. The sequence goes on along the minus strand of NW_009927900.1, from coordinate 12,591 downwards.
CACAGCATGCTACGCTATAGCTTGTACATTCATATCTCTCATTACTTCTAGGTCGGTGGGTGCTGGCAGCTCTGACAAGACAACATGAACTGTAGGGGGGATAAAACAATTTCTGTGATGATGTATAGATCCCTAGTTCCTGGTGTTCTCATTAAAGGCATGTCCACCATCAATGCAAAAGGCTGACCAGCACTGCAAACTGCATGAAAGCTGCAGAAGAAAAAACACAGGGACATATATCCCAAAGCTATATATGCACTGTTTCCCTAAGTGGGGAAAGGTACAGCAAACATGTGATCCTGCAGTTGAGCAAAACCTCCAGAAAAGACAGTCTACAGCCTGAAGAACAACTTTATTTTACTGTAATCCAAACCTCCATATTACATGTCTGTTTAATACAGTTTGCTTGGAGTGTGAGCTCAAATGCAGATTCGGCCTTATATAAAGTTTTGTTACTCCATAGTAAAGCACAGGGTTTCTAGAGACCTCAAGAACCTGTTTACAAACTATGCTAAAATAGTTACTATATCCTGAAATACCCTGTAGTGCAGCAGATGTTTTTCATGCTTCTGGAAACACAACAGCACCAGTAGTGCTACACATTAATTACTTTTTCTATGTTCATTATATGATAACGCTACAATGTGACTAGAAGAATTGCACAATATAGTCACCTTTACCTTCTGTTGAGCAACAGAAGAATAAAACCTTATCTGACACAAGGCATTTAAATAAACTACATAGGTCACATTTATTACACTGTTTTACCCACACAAATAGGTGTGCAAGGAACGTAGAAAACCCACTTCAGTTCCTTCTGTGGTGGGTTGACTTTGGTCAGCTGCCAGCTACCCACCCAGCTGCTTTCCCACTCGCCCTCATCAGGGTAACAGTGGGGATGGGGGAATAAAATGAAAAAGCTCCTGGGCTGAGATAATGACACGGTGATCACTTACCAATTACAGATATAGGCAAAACAGACTTGGTGTGGGGAAAAATAATTAAATTAATTAATTACTTAAATTTATTGCCAAGTAAATAGATTGACATGGTAAGAAACAAAGATAAAAGTTAAAAGACCTTGTCCCTAACCCCTTTTTTCCAGTCTCAACTTTATTCCATGCCCATGTCCTGTATCTTCCCACCCCAAGCAGTGCAGGAGGAGGACGGGGAATGGATGTTTGTGGTCACACTTTTACACTGCTCCAGCATGGGCTATCCATGGGCCACAGTTTGTTTAGGAAACATCCACCTACTGCAGCGCACAGACCAAGAAGAACTCATCTGTTCTGTCATGGTCTCTCCTCAGGCTGCAGGGGAATCTTGGCTCTGGTGCCTGAAGCACCTCCCCCCCGCCCCCTTTGACCTTTGTGCTCACAGGATTGCTTCCCTTTCCCCTCTCCTCATCTTCCTGTGTGGTGTTTGTCCTTCCTTAAACACATTCCCTGCGGGGCTCAGCCGTGCCCTGCAGTGGGTGGGTTGGATCCACCTGGAACTGGCTGTGCCCAGCATGGGACAGTCTTGGCCTCTCCTCACAGAGGCCGCCCAGCAGCCTCTGCCACCAGTTCCTGGGCACCCACACTCAGTACACCTTCTTTCTATAAACTCTGCATGCACTTTGCTAAAATATTAAGCTATTGACATGTGGATGTAAATACATTAGCTGTACTTATTGTACAACCTTGTCAGTACCAGTATGACAGCAGTGCCCTTGAAAACTAATCTTAGCTACTTTAAAATAGCTTGCTTTGTTTTGAACTGCATGATGTAATACTAGCACAAATCTGCACACCTAACCTGTTCGTGATGAAGGTGTCTGCCCTCTAGTTTCTGCTACGTTTACCCAGAGCTTAGATTTCTGTCTGCAATCAGCCTACAGTGAACTGCATTATTTTTATTCTGTATTTCCAGCCATGTCAAGGACAAGATCAAATAATGGTCACAAAATGACAAAGCATCTTTGGATGAAGGTTATCACAGATAGATGTAACAGCAGCATCAGTAACTTCATATGAAATAGATCAACAGAGCTAAAGACAGTAGGATAAAAGGCAAGTGGCACACAACAGTAAACAAGCAGAGGAGAAAGTTTCATGGACATCGTATGGTCTGATAAAAAGCCAGGTCAATGTGTGCTTCAAAGAACAAGCACAAAGCTAGCAAAGAGATAATGACAGTCAAGAAAGTGGAGAGATGAATAAAAAAAGCTTTTCCCACCTGAATTAATTACTTTCCAGAATATAAATGTGTCACGTAATGCACTTCAGTCGAAGGGAGAGAAATACCTTCCTTCCTCAGTTGTATTCCTGAGTTTCTTTCAGACTTTTAGAAAGATGCAGCTCACATGTATCTCTCTCAGATGTATCTCTCTCAAACCTGACTACTCAAGAAGACTATTTAACAAATGTATGTGTAAATTTTACTCAATACCCTCTTTAATCAAGTAATTCAATTTGCAGCACCAAATTTTCTTACTGCCAGTATGTAAAGCTAGAATTAAACTGGTTAGTTTTGAAACAATCAGCTGTCTGATGTTCCATTTTATTCTTTCTCTGCATATATGTGAACTATATATTAAATATCTGCCTGCAATTCATTTAGAAAGCAAGAAGTTAGAAACAAGGTTATAGCAATTAAAATCAAATAATAGTAGTAAGCCACAGAGCAACTATTGCTGTTTCTTCCTTCCCTCATCACCTTGAAAATATATTTCCAATGAACTGTATGAAACAGATGTCTCAAGTTAGTGTATCTGAGGTTCTGTGATGATTTTGGGTTACAGAGCTGGGTATAGTACAATATACAAGATCAATGACACATTTTAAAAGTCTGTTTAAATTCTTGGCCTCAGAACATTTAAACTTTTGAACATCTTTCTGAGATAGGAAAGTACTACTCCCACCTCAGAGCTGTGCAAGCGAAGTAACAAGCTAAGAGTAACCAAACTCTTTCAGACCACATGGGAAGTTTGCTGCTGAGCTAGGAGCTGATCACCTAGACCAAGAACTGCTCCCTTCTCTTCAGCACAGAGGTGAAAATTCAGCTCACCTCACAACTGCATGACTTCACTGCTTGTTTCATTGTCTGTGGAGACCTGCCCTCTGATTCCTCTACAACTACTGGTGCTCATGAGGTGTACCAAAGAGAGCCAGACTGGCTTGTCAGGACATACATTTTCTTCCCCTTCCCTCCACCACTCCTTTTTTGGACATTCATGCAAAATCTAGCTGCCTACTGTTTTTTAATTTTACTGATTTTCAGTATCTACAGAGCAAATTGAGCTTCTTATTGCTTTCAGCTAAAACAAACCCGTAGAGAATTGCAAACTGTTAGAAGCACACTGAACCAATTTTATTTCTGTATTGATCTTCCACTTACAGAACAACAGGCTTGAGGAAGAGAATTTTTAAAATTGCTTTGCCTTCACAGGGTATGTTTGTTTGTTTGTTTGTTTAGGTCTTCAGAACTCACAAATACAACAGTGTAAATATTTACTATCATCTCACTTCTTGTGAAGAAGACATGGCTATTTGGCAACACACTATATTGCTATAGTTTCACATGCTGTGCCAAACTAACATGAATTATCATGTATGTGAAAGAACTGTTCTTCCTTCCAAGCAGATCAGAAAGGCTCTGCATTCTTCTGCTCCTCTGGAAGAGCTGGAACAGACAAGTATTTTGAAATCTTTGCTGTCTGTTTCACACAGACTCATCCAGCTACAAGAGGACAGAAAAGTGAATAATATGAAATCATGGAGCAGAAGCTATCTGTCTAGAGAAACTGCAGTGAGTAAGCAAGCCCATCAACAGTACTTGGAATACAGTGTTTTATGCAGCACAGAGATTTTTAAAAAAAGTCCTATGGCATGTTTGAAAGGATCACCATTAAAGCAGTTTCTCCTTTAATACATGAATATATGAAGGAAGAGTTCCGAAGATTTCAACAAAATTCTGGGAATTTAGGATAAATACAGTTTAGAATTTCCATGATATAATAAAAAGAACACTTTCAAATACTTTAGCTGTAACATTGCTGAAAGGCAAAGCAGGTAATTTTCAAAGGAGACATACACAGAAAATGCGAATTGTGTTATAAAGACTATTAGAACTTTAATCTTGCTATTTTCCTTGCAGAAACACAGACATTCTTCAAAACTTGTTATAATTTTTAAAATTATAACACAAAATCAAATCTAAAAATAAAAGGTAATGAAATGTGCATTCATAATGTTTTACAATGCATACCTTCATTCTGGTGAATATGCAGATCAAAGTCTTTACAAGACCCAGTAAATTGTGGCATAGAGCTTCAGTAAAATCACATAAACTAACAACTGCTATTAGCAACATCAGTCACTGAGAAATTAATAAATAATTATTGCAATTATCAACAGTGCATTGAAGTGGTTTCTTTAATGTGATTACTAATCCTAGAGCTTTCTCTGGAAAATGAGATTTTCTGGTTATTCTTACTTCTGAAAATTACACTAGCTATTACTCATCTCAATTTTGATAAGAGGGGTTGCTAAACAGGAAGGTATTAGAATGTTCTGAATAATACAATACTTCAGTCATGCTTTGTGAAGGTTATAGCATGAAAACTTAGCAATCGCTTCACATATCTAATTACTAACATATTTTTAATATGCACAACAAAGAGATACTGAACATACATTAGCGATTACTATGGTCATTAAACAGCTGAGCCTGTTTAAACAGGTGAATATTGATATGACAAAGTTTGTAAGCACCCCTCATTAGTCCTATTCTTATCACCATTTCAATCCTAGTAGGAAAAATACAAAGAAAATATGCTGTCTTGAACCACTTGTATTTCTTTAAAATCTATAATTGACAGCAATAGAATTCATGGTTTGAGGGGTATTACTGAAATGTTCGACTTACCTTAGGGAAAAGATACATAACAAACATATTGGTCAAAACTGAGAATATCAACCGTCATTACTATTTTCAAGTATGGTCCCCTATTTAGAGATGAAGACTGGGGAAAATGCAACAAAATTATTGGCCAGAAATTAACCTTAACCACTGAAAAGATACAAAAAACCTTCCATTCTACCACCAGGCTATAGAGGTACTCTCACTGGGACAGTTAGTATACAAAATACAAAGCCTGACAAGACAGAAATCATCAGAGTATTTCTTTTTTTGCTCACCATCATAAAACATTAATGTGTATGTCTTGTACATTAGTAAAAAGTTAAATCTTCAAGTCTTTATGGTTGATAATTATTTATTTTACGTAGTTCTGAGATAGTTATGCCTGCAGGCAAACAAAATAACATTGCAAAATGAGGAACAAAAATATATCTCTAATTTCAATATAAATGTCTAGGAAACGGAACAACTTTATTGAAGTCAAAGGTCACCAGCTGTCATGGGCTTGAAGAAAGGAAATCAATTTTTCTTCACATATATGTACATATATGTATGTTATTAATAAATATATTCCTAGGATACTATACTTGTACAAACAAAACCACACATTGGTAGAATTAATTTCTTGTGATGATTTTTCAAATGGTATGTTGTTATACTAAAAAGTCTTTAAATTAAACAGGATTTGCAGTTGTTAGGATGAGTTATCTCATCCTAGAAAGGTAAATGCAATCCAAAATAAACTACTGTGAAAGTTACTATAATTTTTGTGTGTTACCTGATTTTGCTTAATTATGCTAAGTTGAACATGCTTATAAATAACCTCCAGCAGCCTTGGGAATACAAATGAAGTATGTTAATTTCTTAAAACAGATAAGACTATAAAACCACAGATTTTATTATTCTATGATTCTTGAAACAGATAATAATATAGGTAAAAATAACAGCTACCCTTTCTTCTTATAAGGAATACAGTCATCTGTAGCATCTCTTATTCTGCCAAGTAAAAAAGTTTAAATTCTAGTGGATGATACTTTGAGAAATAGAGGTTAAATTGTGCCCTCTTTTTTTGAGGACACTGAAGGGCTGACAAGAATTTACTATGCCAATTTCAAGCTCAAGTTCAGAGTTATCTTTTTGAGTTAAAAGTCAGCATTTGACCCCAGACAGAATTGGATTTAACAGAACGTCATACGTGACATAAAACTTGATTACATAGAATCACCAACAAAATTTAATTTTTCAAATTACATTTTCATTAGGAGGTTGGAAGGTGCACCACACTAGCAGGACTTAAGAAAGAGAAACTTATTTAAAATTCAAATAACTTTGTCACTGTTCATACTATCATTTTTCATGGTACTAAAGAAATTTAAAAAATATATTCCTTTTACCATTAAGGCTCACAAAATCAGAATCTTGAATTTTCAAGTAGATTTGAAGTTGCAGTAATTTCAACAGAAAGAAGGATTTATCAATGGGGAAAAGATCATGAGAAAGAAATAATTTTTGTTTTGCAAAGCTATTCTTTTATCTTTTCAGAATGTTTGATATTTAACACTGACCTCTATGTTTCAATGGAGGTAGACAACCTAAAGACAACCTGCAAACTTTAAGCTGAATGGCAAAAAGTTATAGTGAGAGATAATAGTCTGAGTACTGTATGAATTCTAAATTTTTTTTCCCATTAATCCACATATTTATATAATCTAACTCCTTTTAACTAGATACCTAACTTGAGAGCAGATAAGGTTAGCTGGAGTGAATACAAGTCATTGAATATTTCTTGAATAGCAGAAGTAGTCAACGGCCTACTACTATTATCTTTGAAATATCATAAACATACTTCGCTTTCTTATGTTTCCTCTGTGGTTTCAGGTAGGTCACAGTATTGCATATGTGACTCAGAGTCCAGATCAGTATGATGGAGGGTGCTGTCTACCACAACTGTGAGAAGATATGTGGATGCCTGTCACTTCAGGAAAGGCAGCTGACAGTGCTGTACTATGCTATTCAGTATTACTGAGTTCATATTTAAAAATTTACATAGGTATGAATGTATTTGAAAGAGACTGAAGAAAACTCATACCTAATAACACAAGTGATTAAACCTTCTTTAACATATTTTTTCATTAGTTGTTTTAGCTTATGGACTAGACATCCTTGCAGGTGATAAAATGGCATTTAATGCAGCTTCCTAACTTGCAAATAAGAAAACATAGCACATATCGATCACTTCTACAGTGATATAGTTCTTTTATCTGAGATAAAAGCAGAATGACTCATGACTCCATACACTATGAACTCATCTGTGGTGAGCCCCTTTGGAATAAACCATCTAAAAGTAGTTGATGGAAATTAAATTTCATAATAAATTTACCCAGCTAGAAATTACAAAAATAAAAATAAAATAATAAATCTTAAAAATCACATTGTTCAAGAGAAAAAACAAAACAAAAAAAATCATGGCCAAAGCACATGACACTTCTGCCCTCCTCTTAACATAGCTGTCATAAAAAAGCTTAGTGGCTGAATGGCTGAACCTAAAGAATGGTGGTGAATGGAGTTAAATCCAGTTAGCAGCTGGTCACAAGTAGCATTCCACAGGGCTGAGGACTGGAAGCAGTTCTGTTTAATATCTTTATCAATTATCTTGACAAGGGGGTCAAGTGCACCATCACTAAGTTTGCAGATGACACCAACCTGGGGGTGAGGGGTTGATCTGCTGGAGGGTAGGAAGGCTCTGCAGAGGGAACTGGACAGGCTGTAGCAACGGGCCAAGGCCATTTTTATGCATCCTACTGGCCACACTTTCTGATACAAGCCAGGATGCTTGTATCAGATACTGGCCACACTGGTGGCTCATGTTCTGCCAGCTGTCAACTTTCACAATTTAGAATGTGCCATCTATTTTTCAAGCATGAAGACCAAATAATAAGCTCCAGCAGCTCTGTACCACTGCATGGCCTAGGCTAGAACTGGACAAACAACATTAGCTGAATAATTTATTTAACAAATAAAGCCTTTTATGGATGGCTAAAGGTGCCCTTTTCAACCATGAGTAAATACTTACATCCATACCACTAATTAAAGTGTGACAGAAAACTGGAAACAACTACATTTGATATGCTCACTTGGAAGATACATGAAATATTAATGTACAGAATACAATGATAAAGCTCCTTGGGGCTAGGTACTATGTTCATTAAATTCCAGAGCAAAATTCTGATGATTTTGCAGGTAAATAAAATGAAAAAGAGTGACACTATAATACATGGGCAAGATTTTAATTAATAGTTGCCTAGAATCTTCCAAACAGAAAAGAATCTCATATCCCCCATCACTGTCTAGAACGATCTAAACTTCTCAAGGAAATATACTTTAAAAAATATAATTTAGAGAAGAAAAGTGTAAAATGTCTAAAAAAATAATTGGTATTCCTACTGCAAAAGGTAAAATCCATCCCACTTTCTAGAAAAAAAAATAATGGTGACTTGATCATTTCAATCTCTTGCTTGTTAAAATTACTTTCCTTTAACCATTGAATTGAAGAAACGCCATCTGGCCCCAGTGACAATCACATCGCTTTAACCACAAATAACCTACAGCAAATTTTGCTTGAGGGAAACACATTTCAGAATCCACGCATAGAATGAAATGTGTTTGAACTAATATTCTTTGAATAACTTTAAGGAACAAATCCATAAAAGCAATCTAAATTACATCTCACGTACGCACTCAAAGCTTTAACTGAAAAGTTCAATACAATCTCGATTATGAAGTCACAAAAAGTGAAACCCAAACAAATGCACATTTTAAAAAACAGAAATCAAATAATTCTAGAACAAACAGAAATGGAAACAGAATAAAACTGCATTGAAACCTGTCTCTATTTTCTATAGGCAAGGCAAAAAAAAGCAAGCAATCAGAGTTTTATAGCTCATTCCTATAAAGCTGTCATTTTACAAGGACCATAAAGGCAATAACTGAGCATTTAAAACTCATTTAATCTTCATCAGATTTGAAAGAAATGGAGATACCTAAGAAAACTAACCACATAGTTAAGAGAAAGCAATAATTGTAAACTGTCTTAGTTTCCTCTACATGGTGAATGTAGAAACAAAAAGCTTGAGAAGATGAAAATCTGTTCTATAGACATTATTGGTTGTGTTAATTACACTGTTTATCCACTGGAGCCATAGTTGCATCCAGAACTGGAATATCTGTCAAATAAAATCTTACAGACTTATTCGAAGTAAAATTTAACAGAAATATTGTCTCCCAGTTGGAGTGTTTTCAAATAGAAACAAAAAAAGTTAGTTATTCTAGTCTATGTCTTTTCCTGCATTACAGGGGGGAAAAAGCCCTCATTAATTTTGCAGGTAAAACATACAGAGAGAGTTATCTATCTTCAGCAGTTGCTAAAAGAACACAAATCAACAGTTCTGTTATGGATTTGTATTTTAAAGCCTATGATACAAGATCCTGGGGGGGGGAGCAGAAATGCCTTGTCAGGTTTGCTTTTTTCTTTGGCAGAGGTTAAGGATGATTGCTGAAGGATTACAACTTTATTACTGCTAGGTGAAAGATATACTGCTCTCTCTACATTTTAGAAGGACTCACAAGAATAATCACTAGTCATTTTGAAGGCCAAGCCCATAAACTCAGATGCATGTAAATCCCCACCAGTCACAGTCTACATTCACACCTTGCAAGTTATTTAGTATGCCACTGTTTTAAAGATAGCAGTATAAATTCCAGTAAATAAAGGTAAAGTATAAATTGAATTGACATTACTTTTTAATGTAACACTATGGAGAATGAAGCCATAAATATCCAGGTGTTAATTTTAAGCTAGAAAACGAGGGAAATAATTTCTTTTTTTTTTTTTTTATTGTGAACATGAACTCTATAACTGGAATCAATCTTTTTAATGCCATTTAGCTGCATTTGTTGGATATTTACACAGACTTTGAAATCTGTACAGCATTGTAATGTCTCAATCTTACAAAGCAGAGACACAGTGCTACCACTGCTAATACAGTGAGACAATTAGCTGACCAATGTCTCATGCAAGAGTAGTCTTTGAGATTAAAAATCAAACTTAGAATTATTTGTTAGTGTTGAGCTTTATACTTCCAATGAGTATCTTCAAAGAGAAAAAAAAATCTTTAACTGTTGGCTTTTAGGGATAGCAAGAAATAGAATTTTCTTTATAAATTTTATATACATTTACAATTTGTACAGAAATTCTAAAATAGATTAATATACTTTCAGGTAACATGTAAATATATTTGAGTGTATGCTATGTGACTTTGCTTCACTAATTTTAGAGATTAGCGTTAATACAAAATAAAAGGAAAAAACTTGTTTCAAATGTAGCATAAGAGTAATGTACAGACCTGTGGCTGAGAAGAAAAGAAAAAAAAGAAGATGTAAATGAATCAACTTCTTAAATGGTAGATCCTTTCTTTCTTCCATATACCGAAAAGAGGTTTTATATTTACATTCTAATAATTTTGTTTTTAAAATATTATGGTAAAGCTTATGGGGTGAGCATAAACTCTAGCCAAAAAAAGCCTGAACAGTCTTTTCTCCCCATATCAGTCTACTCAATACATTGAGATTCTCAAGCTCAGAAGGCAAATACAAAAATCTTTAGCTGATACTTTTACTTTCGTGTCTTGGTAGTTAAAAGGTAATTTTGAGAGCTCTGATCTGCATGTTTCAGAGTAACTTTTGCAGTCTCCTCTTACAGCAAAATTGGTCCTATCTAAAACTACCTCTAATTTAATAACTTTTGTAATGAGTTCCCTCACATCACAAATGCTTATAATTCAGGTGCACCAATTAACTGATATTTTAACTATTTAATAAATTAAATATCTTAACCATAGTAAATTTTAAATTTATATGGTTGTGAGAATTATTGCTAAAACATTTTTAAGACAAACATTAGATACTTTACTAATATAGCACATCTATAATATTTTATTCTTGCCTTTTTCCAAAATTGCACATATGAAATTCATACGAGTGAAAAAGAGTTAATCCATTACCAAGCCATGATACCAATATCTTTTCTAAAATTATAAATTAACCATTCTGTGAACTATTATGCATACTAGGTTAAAATAATACTACTGGTCAGCCACCGTTGTATACTGCTGACAGTATGATTGCATATGTAGCTATGACAGCGTATAGAATCATAGAATTGTTTAGGTTGGAAAAGACCTTTTAGATCATCAAGTCCAGCCTACATTGTGAGATGTTGTTAACATGCCCATTTTTAATTTTTCATCTTAAAAAATAAATTAGACCTATATTTATCACCAGAATTCTGATGACAAACCTAATTTATTCAATGTATAAATTAATAAGCAGAAATTATGAGCCACCGGTTTGTAACCTCCAATGTTATGTTTAAATTGTTTCAGTTCTCAAACTGACTTCATCTGTATAAATGTCTGAAGTTTGAATGATTCATAAGTTCTACAAAGGACTGAATTAATGTGTGAAATAGAATGTATTTTCAATCAAGAAGACTACCTTATGAAAAAGGTTTCCAAATATGCATACAATTTTGCTTTCCAACATGACTTGTCTTTTTATTGTCAAAAAAAAAGGTGAAGTCGCACTTTATTGCTCAATATATATATAACTAAAACTCTTCAGTGCAACACAGTAGTAAGTTCTTACCTTATTGTGATAGGGATGAGTGTATCCTTGGTAACGGATTGATTGACAGATACAGTCAGAATGTTCTGAGAGTTTCCACAGCTGAATCGAACTGTTGGTCTTCCCTCCACAAGATACAAGTGAAGAAACTGTTCTCCAAAATTCCTTTCACTAGCTTTGAAAACAAAAATGGAAACAGTCACACTTCTGAAAGTGTAGGACCTTCCAAAACTATTCTTCAGTACTGGAGTGCCATCACCAGTCATAATGCCTGTGTGACATTGACCAGTCTTCTATCCATATACAGGACACTGCTTAAGTGACTGTAAGAATAAAAGTAAAGTCTGTATCAACAGCTAATAATAAAGTAAAAGAAAATAACCAAAGGACAGAATTTATTTTTAGACCAATGTAGTTGCATAAACCTTATGGAGATCTTTACATTAATTGAAGGTGAACTTTTCTCTATATCCAGGAGTATCATTAAGATGACAAAGGTGAGACAAAAAAAAAAAGCAAACAAATCACAAAAAGGTTATATCATGATTTACTATTTCATTCAGCTTTTCAACCATATTATAGAAAACGAAGATTATAAGAGAACATCTGTTCTTATAATCTCTGTAAAGATCATGAACAAGTTACCTTTCCCAATTAATGATACATGTCAGACTTGATAAGAATAATTGTTATCCACAAAAATTCAGACATGCTATTACTTGCACAGTTCAAACTAAGAATAAAAAGATATTTTAAAAAAATCTTTCAATGTTTGTCCACTTCTACTGAATAGTATATTGTAAACATCACAGCAAAATATTTCTATTTATGTGATGGATGGGCACATTGATGACACCTATAATGGCAAATTATTTTCAATGTGTAATGTTTTATGAATGTGCCCTTTGAATTTAACTGTATTTACTTCTCATAGAAGGTAAGACACACTTCCTGTTTAGGATTTTTATTCCCCATTAAGACAAGTGTCGTGGTTCAAGCCCAGCCGGC